>NC_091166.1:41031740-41219240 GCF_040958095.1 Procambarus clarkii | reverse complement strand
TATATATATATATATATATATATATATATATATATACACCATTTAGCGCGAATTTTGACGAGTACAAAATAGGTACTCATTTGTATATACAATCTTTATTTTAAGTGTTAAATTACTACTTTTTAACTATTGCAGGTATGCTAAATTTATGATATACTTTTGAATGTACTGTATAGCATTTTAGAAGGGATAAGAATAAGGATTTGGGATAGGACGGAGGAAAGGAATGGTAACCAGCCACTTGGATGATTGGGGGATTGAACGCCGACCTGCAAGAAGCCCAGCCCGTCGCTCTACCGTCCAGCCCAAATGGTTGGGCTAAACCTGATAAAGCCTAAAGTAATTTCCTAGTAGTTGGCGGTGGTGGTTACTGATTACCACTGAATTTTTCACACACACACACACACACACACACACACACACACACACACACACACACACACACACACACACACACAGCAATGATTGTGATCTTCAGGACAGGTAACTGCTAGGTAACAGGGGCATCAGGGTGAAAGAAAACACAGACAAAACACACCAAACAAAATGTCAATCGGTACTACACAAGGGGTCACGTGACCTGGCAACTCCAGGGGCCAGATTCACGAAGCAGTTACGCAAGAACTTGCGAACCTGTACATCTTTTGTCAATCTTTGGCGGCTTTGTTTACAATTATTAAACAGTTAATGAGCTCCGAAGCACCAGGAGGCTGTTTATAACAATAACAACAGTTGATTGGCAAGTTTTCATGCTTGTAAACTGTTTAATAAATGTAACCAAAGCCGTCAAAGACTGAGGAAAGATATACACGTTCGTAAGTACTTGCGTAACCGCTTCGTGAATCTGGCTCCCGAAGTGTAAGCAAATATCTCAAGAGTTCATCTGTGAGCTCCGAACTGAGTGAGAGCCACATGCAGGCGCCTCAAAAGGAATTACAGTAAGTACCAGAAACCGTTGAGCAACACATTGAACGTCTCGTTGAAGAGAAAGAGCAACGCAGACACCTTACATAACCTCGCTGAAATGGCATCAGTTCAGGAGGAGGTCCAAAATCGTTTGGACAAATTTTAGAACAATTATTAACAGTTAGTGGAGGTGGGGTCCCTCGATTGTTTCAAGCGCGGGTTGGACAAGTATATGAGTGGGATTGGGTGGTTATAGATTGGAGCTGCCTCGTATGGGCCAATAGGCCTTCTGCAGTTATCTTTGTTCTTATGTTCTTATGTTCAAAGGTTCGAACCCTCATCACGGCTCCTACGGATCGTCTCATCGATGCATTCACGTCAGTGTGATTACTCTGTATAATTATTGTTGTTAATAACATTATTTCAGAGGAATTAAGTACTACACCTCTAATGGTCACTTCTCCTAATAACTTCAAATTAGAAACTAAATTACCTATCGTTAAGTTATAAGAATTTGAAGGAATTTGAAGAATTTGAAGAATGATGAAAACTGGGGGTCATTTTTGGAGACCCTTTGACGGTCTCAAATTCAAATTGAATTCAAAGCATTGGTGAATTCAAAGCATTCAATCTCCAAAGTTACTAGATTTACCTGTTTGCATCGTGTATCAGCAGGGAGACGAAAGCAGTTATCTCTAAGATATCACACAAAAGTTAACTACATGATACCGCCATTCAACTGTTGCAAAACAGCTGTTGTTGCCTTTACTATTGCTACTGCTGCAATAAAAGGCCCTGTTGTTGTTGTTGCTGTTGTTTCTCAGTATATCTTTATGTTATACTTTGTATACTCTTGTTCCTGTGTATGCCAGAGACGCTGCCCACATATACTTCACTCTCTTATTTCCTGTTTCAATTTCTCGTTCTAATCTACAGAAAGGTGAGATGAGAAAGAACTGAAGAAAGCAGATGAGAGAATGACCAAAAGGGGATGAGAACGGAGTAGTGGAGAACGCAAACTGGAAAAGCACAAAATAGTGCTTTAACCTCGTACAAAATCACTTTGGAGAAAATGTTGGAGACTTAATTAGAAAATTAGTCTAGATAAGGTGGCAGGGTGGTAATTGGATACTAAAGCCTGTGGTACACTAAGGTGTAAACTCTAGTCAAGAGGAGCAAAGTGGTATATCATATTACCCTTTGGCATGCATGCCCAGAGTAATGCAACCCGTTCTCGCACTTTCGTATAGTCAATATTGACTTATTAAATACGTGCATATGTGGCATACTAAACATACTAGTTTACCTTGAAGAGCTTCATAGAAAACACCGACCTTACCTAACCTTCTTAGTATGTTAAGATAAGCATCTTATTGCTTCGTAATTACAATTATTACTTAACCTATACCTATAATAGGTTAAGTAATAATTGTAACCTATAATAGGTTAAGTAATACATACCTATAATTGTATAAATATAATAGGTTAAGTAATAATTGTAATTACGAAGCAATAAGATGCTTATCTTAACATACTAAGAAGGTTAGGTAAGGTCGGTGTTTTCTATGAAGCTTTTCAAGGTAAACTAGTATGTTTAGTATGTCACATATGCACGTATTTAATAAGCCAATAGTGACAGTAAGAAAGTGCGAGAACGGGTTGAATAATGAGGAGGAGAGCACAGTGTGTTGGCACTGGGTATGCAGTGCCGATCCTTAATTTTCTATATCACACACTGGTTAACTTCTGTAACACAGAGAATGTCTGTTTGTCCAAAGTTGGAGGACAGGATGTTTAGGGGGGCCAGGCTTGCCTAACATGGCAAGAGGAATGGTCAAGGGTGTGTATATATATATATATATATATATATATATATATATATATATATATATATATATATATATATATATATATATATATATATATATATATATATGCGAACAAGCCTGAATGGTCCCCAGGACATATGCAACTGAAAACTCACACCCCAGAAGTGACTCGAACCCATACTCCCAGAAGCAACGCAACTGGTATGTACAAGACGCCTTAATCCACTTGACCATCACGACCGGACAAAGTTAAATATATATATATATATATATATATATATATATATATATATATATATATATATATATATATATATATATATATATATATATATATAGGACCCCTTAGTGTGTGTGTAAAATATCAGTGCAGATACTGATAGTTTTTACTATACACACACATACATACACACATACACACACACGCACGCACGCACACACACACACACACACACACACACACACACACACACACACACACACACACACACACCAGGGGGCGCCATTTTCCCAGCAAGAGGTCACCAGGCAGGACATAAATAACTGATAACTGTGACCTAGCTCACTCCCCTTGGCTTGTGAGAGAGGGTAGAGAGGGGAGGAGAGAGAGAGAGAGGGGGGCGGGGGAGGGAGAGAGTAGGGAGAAAAAATACTCTGGAGTTTCATCCCAAAGCAACATCCAAACGCACACGCACGCACACACGCACACACACACACAGTACAAGCATTGTTGGAAGCATACACACACACACACACAAATACCCGAGTGGATAGCGCACTGTGGTCGTAATTCTAAGGACCCGCGTTCGATTCCCGCACTAGGCAGAAACAAATTGGCAGAGCCTTTCTCACCTGATGCGTCTGTTCACCTAGCAATAAACTGGTACCCGGGAGCTAGACAGCTGCTACGGACTGCATCTTGATTACGTATATGTGTGCGAGAGAGAAATATGTAGTACATATAATAGAAGAAAAATATGTCGGGAGTCGATAAATTAGACAACCAACGGTTAGAAAGGCGGGGTCCAAGAGCTCATAGCTCGATCCTGCAGGCACGAATAGTAAATTAAAATACTAAATACACAAACAAAACACACATAAATTAAAAACACACATAAATTAAGACACGATAATATAAAAACAATAAAACATGCAAAATAAATAATTCAAAAATTAAAAATTTGAATTTCGACGTGCGTGGCTTGACCGTTGGTTAACGGGATTATACGTTACATTCCTTAATTCAAATTCCAAAAGTTTAACTTTTTTTTTTGTTGCGCACGCGTTTTAAATTTTTAAATTTTAACGGCCAAACTTTTCAGAAGATTAGACTTTGACAATCAACTTCTTTGATAAACGTATTTTTTGTTTTGTTTAATAAGTGAATGGCCCTTTCCAAGCTTTTTATTTAACTAAAGCTTTATCCTCGGGGAAGGTCATTAACAATGGTCCATGCTGCACTTCTCAAGGATCTGACAAATTCAAATTTACCCGGTGAATGAGATGTTTGTAGGGACCCTTCGCCTCGGAGAAGAAAATATCCGGCTCTCGGGGAATAGAAAACGAAAGATACTAAATCAGTAAGCAACCATTTTTTTCCAAAGAAAATCTGACACATTCTCGCACGTTCTCACTTAAATCTTACCCCGTTTGAGCTTAAGTTTTCCCTTAAAGTCTGCATCAGAAATCTTTCTCAATGAAATTCTCAAAAGAGAGCAACAAACAGGGCTGCCAATGTCGCGCGTCCTGTATGGCAGTTCAGGCCTGCCAACTGTTGCTCTTCGAGGGACAGGCACCCATTTCCTACAGGCTACGCGGGTGGATATGGGTGAAACCGTTTAGGTACACCCTCCCATTTCCTGCCGATTAGGGAAATGGTTGTCGTAATACAGGGAAGGGGGCAGCCCTGTCCTCCCATCACGGCCACACAAGTATACTTTTCCCAGAGGAAACTGACGATTCTTCTGTAGAGAGAGAGAGAGAGAGAGAGAGAGAGAGAGAGAGAGAGAGACAGACAGAGGCTGAGAAAGACAGAGATATACTAAATCAAGCACAACACACCAAATATACCATCACCCAAGCATATGAAAGGGAGGATTATGAGAACCTTCAAATCCTGGGATTCCACCACAATATTCACACTCCTGTAATCGCTTGTGCTGTCCCGCCTACAGTACTGCTCGCTGCTCACTCTTCCCTTCACAGCGGGAGAGATTATTGCAAGAGAGAGAGAGAGAGAATACAGAGAACATATACGGCACGCATAGACGCGATAAAGCACCTAAATTATTGGGACCGTCTCAAAGCTCTCACAATGTACTCTTAGGAAAGGAGCCGAGAAGGAGGTATCAAATATTATATATATATATATATATATATATATATATATATATATATATATATATATATATATAAAGAGTAAAATTATATGAATTAACAACAGAAAACGTCTCCCCTGATTACATAATATTCCTATTTCTAATTAAATCACGTGTCTGTCTATCTGTCTGTCTGTCTCATATCCAGACGGGCGAGAAAATGACTGCGTATGGATCGAAGCAGCCAGCGTAGCCAATTAACAGAGATGACGCCTTTGCTAAGTGCTATACCCATGTCCTGGGAGGGAGGAAATGGATTACATAGATTCAGGGCCCCATGTGTGCGTGTCCCATTAATGGGTATTTGACATGTGGGGATGAGACACGCGCGTGTCTATTAACGGCGCGGGAGGAGGATATATATATATATATATATATATATATATATATATATATATATATATATATATATATATATATATATATATATATATATATATATATATATATATATAACCTATACGTGTCCGCGTGTCAATAGCGAAGATAATGGCGCATTAGGATATGCGTGTGTCTACGGAATATGGCTAGACAATGTATCTCTGCGGGTATGGGGGAGAGGGGAGATAATGAGTGAAAAATAGAGGTAAGGAAGATGAGAAAGGAAGGGAGAATACAGGGTAAGTAGGAAATGGAGATACCAAAATAAATTATATGGGAGAGAAAGAGGAAGTAGAGGAGATAGAGAGAAGTGACTCACGCAGAACAAATAAAATAATTCTTCACAGGACCCATATTGATCTATACGAGGTAAAAATTATTTATATTCAACCACTCATTTTGCCCATCCAACCTAAGCCTATGCTTAAAGACTGATTCTGATTCGCGAATCTGATTCCATAATTAAAAATACGAATAACCTTTTTTTCCGCCACACATTTACAAAAACTAAATTTCCGAACCAGTGTTTTTGTTGCAGGCGATGAGTCACAATAACGTGGCTGAAGTATGTTGACCAGACCACACACTAGAAATTGAAGGGACGACGACGTTTCGGTCCGTCCTGGACCGAAACGTCGGTCCAGGACGGACCGAAACGTTTATTATTAGAAACAAAAACAGTGTTTTTGTTTCTAATAATAAACTGCTCCAATCTGAATTAATATTAGTCTTCTATCTCTGGATAATTACTTGAAACGACGGAGGGGAGACAAGAGAAGGAGGAATAATACGAATGGAGAGAGAGACAGAAAGACAAATGAAGACAGAGGGGGAGGAGAGGTAGAGACGCCATTAAATACGTGTAAGGAAAAAAACTAACAAACAGTACGTCTTAAACGTCTAATGATACAATTACTTCTAAAAATGTAGGTAATTGTTGCGGTGATTACATTACAATGTTTGCGGTGAAAGGTGCAGCTAAGACAGTAATTACTCTTCACCCTTTGTCCCCTATTCTATTGTTGTTAACTTATTCCTGTCTAGCCCTTCCTCCCTTCATATCTCCCTTCCTCATTACCTCAATCTCTCCTTCCCCTTCTCTACGCGTTATCTATTCTCAACTCACCAACTTCACCTCTCTACAACGCCACAAAGAACCACCTTCCCCATCTAAACACTGTCTATCAGGACGCAGCATCACAGGATCACTTCGTACTCTAACTAGGACCCACCGGCTCTGCCTTCCTGCGTAAAACACTCACCAATTCAAGTACTTTTACAGGACTTGAGCAACGATATGATCTTCCCCAACGCTATAGCGTTGGATTACGTCCAACGCTATAGCTTTGGATTACGTCCAACGCTATAGCTTTGGATTACGTCCAACGCTATATTCCAGCGTTGGATTATGGAATTCTTAACGAATGTTCAGTGAACGTAGCAAGAAGAAGCGTAGCGTCAGACAAAAACCAGATGTGTTATTAAGGACTATTGTCCAACATCGGTCCGGTACTCACCTCTTCATTCGCAGCGTGAAAGATATCTGAAATAGAAGGAATACATATATTATATTCCCCCTCTCAGAGATACAGCTCTATTTCCGTTACAGATACATCAATGTAACGGAATGTAATTTATTATCATTTCTGTTACCTAGCAGTAAATAGGTACCTGGGTGTTAGTCAGCTGTCACGGGCTACTTCCTGGGGGTGGAGGCCTGGTCGAGGACCGGGCCGCGGGGACACTAAAGCCCCGAAATCATCTCAAGATAACTATGATTGGCTACATTGTAGGTGATATTTTATACAAATTAATTAACGATATATATTTAACGATTAGAATGTATAATTATATTTGATCATGGCGGATTTTCTGAATGTGGCATTAGAGATTTTCAGGCAAAAGCGTAATCTTTTTTTTGAGAGTTATTGTAGGAGAGATTATCTTTAATATCACGACGGAGGTGGGGGGGGGGAGGAAGAGGATGAGTATGAGGAGGAAGTTTAGAAGGAGGCGGAGGATGGAGGGAATAATCAACGAAAAGCGCCAAGCCATTACGACTATATAGCACTGGGAAAGGGGTCAGGATAAGGATTTGGGATGAGACAGGGAAGGAATGGTGTGTGTGTACTCACCTAGTTGTGTTTGCGGGGGTTGAGCTCTGGCTCTTTGTGTGTGTGCGCGCACCTGCGAGCGTGCCAGCGAGCGTACGTGCGTGCGCGCGTGGTGTATGTGTGATTGTCTACATAAATTAGAATGTTTGTTAGACGACACGGGAGACATCTCCCGTCACGCAGGGTGCAGTCACACCTCCACAGATCTCCAGTATCAGCTCTTGATACTGGTAATGGCTCAAAAGGGCCACCACTTACGGGCTATTCATGCCCGTGCCACCTTTTGGGTGGCTTAATCTTCATCAATCATGTTAGACGACACTTTTTTTCCCAGTACTTGCTGTTGGGTATGTGCCCAGCATGGAGGGTGGGGATTGCCATCAAACAAGAGACCCACAGCCAAAGAGACCCTCCCTTTCTATTTTCCTATTAACAACATTAAAGCTTAATCAACAGGACATAACCGAAAAATATTAAGAAAATCGCAGAAAAGTAATTCTCTCTCTCATGCTTTTCTCAATTAAAGTATTGATAACTTATCGAGAGAAATTAATTCTCTCTCTCAATTATCACATATAATCATCCCCAACAACACCCCCCACCCACCAACACGTGCTTAGCTCTAGGGCCCCAACACACATGTTTATAATCAAACACCCCACCCCCTACACACCCTCAGCTCGTTCTCTCAAACTACCCCTACGTTAAAAATACAACTGTTTTATCTTACCAGAAACGTACCAACCCAAGCAACCCACCTAACCAGACGAGGCCAACGCACAGCAAATATTATTACTATGCTTTAATTCGAACTCATGTGTCGCATTTTGAACGGATTGGTCGTTTCCGTTAAAAAAGATATAACGCTTCCGTATTATGTGTGAGAGAGAACGGGAAAATTGCCTCGGGGATTAAATTACGAATATGACTTATACTCCAGCGTATATTCAGAAATAAAGTATTCGCTTGACTTCAACAAGCGTAAGAAGCTGAGGAATACAAATTCAGGATTTATATTTTTGGTTGCAATTTCATCCCGTTTTGGGAATATTGCAATTAATGTGAAAGGTGAATTTTTGTGGAAGAGTTGTGGAGGAGAAGAGTGGAAATGAATTGGAGAGGAGGAGACGATTGTAGGGGGATGGAAAGGAGAAAGAGGAGCAACAGAGAACAAAGATAAAACGTAGACAGATAAATACTGAAGAAAGAACTGAGAAATTATTACGGTTAAACATAATATGGGGGTCACAGTTATACATAATATGGGGGTCACAGTTATACATAATATGGGGTCACAGTTATACATAATATGGGGTCACAGTTATACATAATATGGGGTCACAGTTATACATAATATGGGGTCACAGTTATACATAATATGGGGTCACAGTTATACATAATATGGGGTCACAGTTATACATAATATGGGGTCACAGTTACACATAATATGGGGGTCACAGTTATACATAATATGGGGTCACAGTTACACATAATATGGGGGTCACAGTTACACATAATATGGGGGTCACAGTTATACATAATATGGGTCACAGTTATAAATAATATGGGGGTCATGGTTATACACTGTTGGGGTCGAATTTATGCTCTGGTGGGGGGTCACAGGACTTCAATGACGACGGTAGGAAAGAGAAGAAAGATAGAGGGGAAAACAGACATGACAGTGACGTGAAAAATACCAAAGGAGACTGACAGAGTGGAAAAAGAGGAATAGTTCCCAACCAGCACCAACAGAACATGAGGTCAAGAGACCTACCCGAAACGCTATGTGTGTGTTGAAGACTTTGCAAGAAAGTCTTATATAATCTCACTAACCCATTGTACCTTTTTGCAAATAAAAATTATTATTATTTTTATTATCATGTTACAAAGTTTTATTTTAGCATAATAGTGAGAAAATAGAGCGTAGCAAAGGAGCAGAATGTAGAGGCAAACTCCATTCATAATTTTTAAAATTAGATATAATAGGGGAAATAGGACAAGAGTCATTGCATTAAGTAACCAGTGACTAAAATAGCGGGGGTCCAAGAGCTAAAGCTCGATGCCTCCAACACTTCCGATGCTTAACAACAGCGACACTTTTTCATTCGCCCTCAATTGTAATGTAGATTGCTTATTTACAAATGAAGACTCGCCTCTTTAGCGCGGTTTACAGGTAGAGCATTAACATGTAAACTAGAGCTGGTAACATGCCAGAGTTAAGGGTCGGAGTTAAATGCTTGCAAACAATGCTATCGTATGAATTCGCAATATATATGTAAACACAGTGTTTATCTTGTCTTTGTGGCAGGTGGTGGTGGTGGTGGTGGTAGGGGGGGTGGTGGTAGTGGTGGTGGTGGTGGTGGTGGTGGTGGTGGTGGTGGTGGAGGTATTGGTGGTGGTAATGGTGGTGGTGGTGGTGGTGGCGGCGGTGGTGGTGGTGGTAGGGGTGGTGGTGGTGGTGGTGGTGGAGGTATTGGTGGTTGTGGTGGTGGTGGTGGCGGTGGTGGTGGTGGTGGTAGGGGTGGTGGTGGTGGTGGTGGAGGTATTGGTGGTGGTAATGGTGGTGGTGGTGGTGGTGGTGGTGGTGGTGGTGGTAGGGGTGGGGGTGGTGGTGGTGGTGGTGGTGGTGGTAGGGGTGGGGGTGGTGGTGGTGGTGGTGGTAGTAGGGGTGGTGGTGGTGGTGGTGGTGGTGGAGGTATTGGTGGTGGTAATGGTGGTGGTGGTGGTGGTGGTGGTAGGGGTGGGGGTGGTGGTGGTGGTGGTGGTGGTAGGGGTGGTGGTGGTGGTGGTGGTGGAGGTATTGGTGGTGGTAATGGTGGTGGTGGTGGTGGTAGGGGTGGGGGTGGTGGTAATGGTGGTGGTGGTGGTGGTAGGGGTGGGGGTGGTGGTGGTGGTGGTGGTAGGGGAGGTATTGGTGGTAGTGATGGTGCTGGGTGATGGTGGTGGCAGGTAGTGGTGGTAGTGGTGATGATGATGGTGGTAGTGGTGGTGATCGGTCGCAGGTCACGTGACCGGCCCTTCACTACACAACACAATGAACGAAACACAGATGATCTTCAAGACCAAATTCGTCGAAGAAATAGACAATCCCTTTGACTATCGATCACAACACTGAAACTTATTATTCATAGGTGCCAAGAGCAAAGAAACTTCATCATTATTTAGAGAACAAAATCTTGCAATACACTACTGCATAAATACGTTGCTAATGAAAAAAATAATCGTCGTTATTGTATGATGTATCTCAGAGATCCAACCTGTCCTCACACTTAATACATTGTAATTTTTTTAACAGTATCAACGAATTCGTTACAAAATTAATTTTTTATTAATCGTAATTATTAATTATTTATTAATTACGTAATTAATCAAAATAAAACCACCGTAATATTAACGTTTCCACTGCATCGGCCTCGACAGATTTCGTGGGTTTTCAGCCCTTGGGAGGGTCCAAGATTCGAACTCTTTCACGAGGAAGAGTTTTCCAAATACAATTTCCTTGAGGTTTATGTAAGTATATCGTACATAAGAAGCTCACGTTTTCCTTAGATAAGTGAATTGCTTTGATGAAATTGTATTCGTAAGTTGGACTGTAAGTTGAAGAAACTTGGATTCGTAAGTTTCTAGACAAAACGGTCGCATTTTTTACGATGAGGGTCAATTCAGAAGACTGTCTGGGTTGAGAGTAGAGCTAAAATATCTCTCGTTCGAATCCCACTGCAGGACAAAGACAGATGGGGGTTCCATATTTCCCTTCACCTAATGCCTCTGTTTACCTATAGCAGGTTAAAATCACAAAAACACTCCATCCCAACCTGTAACTAAAAACACACAAGCACACACCAAAAAGTCCTTGCGCTAATTTGCATACACACACAAACACAACAAAGTCCTTGCCAAACCAAGTATGAAAACCCACAAGCACCACACTCACGAGAAACGTAATCCCTCTGTAAACACACTCCAATACCTTTACCTCCCCTAGCACACACACACACACACAAGAGCCTAGGCCAAACACAGTAGGGACCGGGCCGCCAGCTTCGTAAATTGTCATGACAAGAGACAGCTTCACATAGAGCTTCGCACATCAGACACCCAGAGAATGTGCTCTGGAAAATACGATCACCAAATGCCAGAAGGAAGGTAGCTGGCTGGCCGGTTAGCTGGCTGGCCGGCTGGCTGGCTGGCAGGCTGGCTGGCTGGCTGGCTGGCTGGCTGCCGGTTGTCTAATAAATATGTGTTCCTAAAAACTAATTGAAATGTTTTATTATTAAAAATCATGACAGAGCGTTCAAAACCTACACTAACTTTAAATGGGTGTCAGAATAATTGTAAAATGAATACATATATACACACACATTATATTATGTATATATATATATATATATATATATATATATATATATATATATATATATATATATATATATATATATATATATATGAGAGAGAGAGAGAGAGAGAGAGAGAGAGAGAGAGAGAGAGAGAGAGAGAGAGAGAGAGAGAGAGAGAGAGAGATAGAGGGAGGGAGGGAGAGAGAGAGAGAGAGAGAGAGAGAGAGAGAGAGAGAGAGAGAGAGAGAGAGAGAGAGAGAGAGAGAGAGAGAGAGAGAGAGAGAGAGAGAGAGAGAGATAGAGGGAGAGAGAGAGAGAGAAGGGTTACAAAGATCTGTCAACCCCTGGCCACCACACCAACCTACTCATTAACCAGAGAGTATACTTGAACCCTAAACACAGCCCAGGGCTGAAATACACAGTGAACATACACCCAGAAGCTGGGTACACCTCTCAGTGTATGTTCACTATATATATACACCTTGATATGTCAGAAATAATGTTTCCATAAACTAACTAAATACTCAAGTAAGGGGAACTTGAGAACGCAAGTAAGGGGAAACAACGCAAGTAAGGGGAAACAACGCAAGTAAGGGGAAACAAGAGAACTACCGTCTCTAACCACTCAACATCCCCGGGTAATTACCAGGACGATAATTACAAGCCTTGAGTCCTACATTCTCGTAATTAGCCTAAACACTGTCCTCGATTCGCTCGCTTTCCTAACTACTTAACAGGCAATTAGGCAAACGAAGTCCCCCCCTGAGGCATATTTCTTGAAGTCAAAATAACTGTCTCGTGATTAACTGTTTGAAATGACTGTATCATGCTGTATCACTCTCTTGTATCGGACCGTTCTCATCATTTAACAAGCGTCAAATCTCAACTTGGTTTTGTCTAACTACAAGCGTACGAAACTAACGAATGGAGACTAATCCTCGTTATTAGCCCCTGGAAGAGGCGATGAAATAACGTGGCTAAAGTATGTTAATCTCAATCCTTCTCAATCGACTTGAGAACCGAAACGTCGTCGTCCCTTCACCTTCTAGTGTGTGATCTGCTCAGCCCCTGGAAGAGGCAATACCATGGCGCTTATTAGGCTAAAACAAGTGAATTACCCTCATGGAGCAAGTCGCAGAAGCCACCTCCATCAACAACTCAAAAAAACGAGATTTGAGTCATTTGAGATTCGACAAAGAACTCAAAACTTCAGCAAAATGATAAAATCCACGGGCCAAGGGTGTTGGATCCAGCGAGCTTGACCTCACCTGACCTCAGGGACTGTTAGGTAAGCGCCATTAGAGGAGGCAAGCGCCCTATTCAGCTCCAACTTATGGTGGGTAATCAGGCAACAAGTTTCTTCAAAAACGACACCCACAAATAGAGTAGGAAAAGGAGGAAGAGGAGGACGAAGAGGAGGAGAAGCAGAAAGTCGTGGATTAAGAGTGAAAAAGTATAAGAAAAGGAGGAAAAACACAAAGGAAAATATGAAAACCAAAGGGGGAAAAAAGATCATTATAAAGGAGAATGTGAATAATGAGTTAAAAGTGTAATAAATGAGAGAGAGAGAGAGAGAGAGAGAGAGAGAGAGAGAGAGAGAGAGAGAGAGAGAGAGAGAGAGAGAGAGAGAGAGAGAGAGAGAGAGAGAGAGAGACAGAGTGAAAGAGAGACAGAGTGAAAGAGAGAGTGAAAGAGAGACAGAGAGTGAAAGAGAGACAGAGAGAGTGAAAGAGAGACAGAGAGAGTGAAAGAGAGACAGAGAGAGTGAAAGAGAGACAGAGAGAGTGAAAGAGAGACAGAGAAAGTGAAAGAGACAGAGAGAGATACAGAGAGACAAAGAAAGATACAGGGAGACACAGACAGAGAGAGATACAGAGAGACAAAGAAAGAGACACAGAGAACCCAACAAACTCGTCAACCAGACCTCACTATCACGGCGTCTCTACACGACCATAAAATATTTTCCTCACTGCTCCGTGAAATTTACAGCTCGCATAAATCACCTCTTACTAACTGCCAAATATAAACGACGGGAATTTTGACGCAGTAGTTGACCACATAATGTTCTAACAAATAAATTAACGACAGTGTTGAATTATGATGAAGTGCTGGATGAATTATTAACAATTTATGAGCCATAAAAATAATTCACTGATACGAAAACACACCAAGAGAGGTAACCTAGTCATCATATAACTCCATTAAGGCATAAAGTAGAACCGTTTTGGCTCTTTTTAATTGATTAATATACCAACCAATAATATACCAACCAATATACCCGATAATATAATTGGGCAAGTAATATAAGGCGACTGAGTGGACAGGGCTTCGGATTCGTAGTCCTGAGGTTCCGGGTTCGATCCCCGGTGGAGGCGGAAACAAATGGGCAGAGTTTCTTTCACCCTGATGCCCCCCTGTTACCTAGCATTAAATAGGTACCTGGGAGTTAGACAGCTGCTTCGGGCTGCTTCCTGGGAGATATGTAACAAAAAAAAGGAGACCAAGTCGAGGACCGGGCCGCGGGGACGCTAAGCCCCGAAATCATCTCAAGATAACCTCAAGATAACCATTCAATATCGAGCATCATTTGTTTAATTAGGAATAAAATCTATATTTATATATGGAAATGTTTGTCAGTGTTCTAAGAGAGAGTGTTGTCTAATGCTCTCTCTCTCGCTCTCTCTCTCTCTCTCTCTCTCTCTCTCTCTCTCTCTCTCTCTCTCTCACCCCCAACTTAACTTTCAAGCCATCAATTCCCCAATTAAGTCAACATGATCCAGCACCACTACCACCGTTGGTCTATAAGAGCCAACGAGGCAGTTAGGTAAGCTGATCCCTCCCACCTAAACTCTCCCACGGGCTTGTAATCAAAATTTTACCATGACAAAGGCCAGCCCCAAAAGCAATGAATATAGAAGCAATGAATATTGTGTGAACATCAATGGGCTCTTGCATATAACGTGATAAAAGAGGTGTGAAGAACAGGTGGGGAACACGATGGGGAAATGAACCTAAGAGGTAGATTAGAATAAGAAAGAGTCGCATAAAAGTATTTTAGTAAGCAGGAGATGAGTCACAATAACGTGGCTGGCGTATGTTGGCCAGACCACACACTAGAAGGTGAAGGGACGACGACGTTTCAGTCCGTCCTGGACCATTCACAATCGACTTGAGAATGGTCCAGGACGGACCGAAACGTCGTCGTCCCTTCACCTTCTAGTGTGTGGTCTGGTCAACATATTTTAATAAAACGATAATTTATAAATACGGAACATACACACACAAAAAATACACTACTTATGACCTAAAAATTTAAATACCAATTTAGACTCTCCTGCACAAATGAGGTGTGGCTGGTGAGAGTATATTGTGCACGACATACAAATTACAGCTTCCCTACACTTCTCAACAACAACAATAATAATAATAATAATAATAATAATAATAATAATAATAATATTAAATTTCAAAAGGGAAAACCTATTTATGTTATCTCCATAATAATTTCAATGCCAACTTTAAGCTTAGTTACAATGATTTGTGTTCAATCTTTTTCAGTTTAAATTCGCTGATTCAGTGAGCTATTGTGATGGGCTCCTTAAGTCTCACACGGATGAAAACGTCAACATTCGGTTAAAACCCATCCACTCTCACGAATTGCATCCTGTCAATCTCAAGTTACACCAACCTGTCAATCACCAACTGCACCATCCTGTCCATCCCATGTAAATTATAAAATACCAAATGCCACATTCTACACTGGTGGAATAACGAACAACTATTAAAAAAAAATACGAAATTAAACCAAAGATGAATAATACAAAATAAATACCCAGAAACAATCTACACCCCGGAGTATAGGATGAGCTAGGACACAGAATACAACCCTAGAGAGTCGTGTTCGACACTCTGGGGGTGTAATCTTACTAATAATAATCAATCCCAGACACAGGTTACACATAGACTACACCCAGGCCAGCAAGGCTGTTGTGGTTGGTACAGTAAGGCAGTATACACCTTACACTATATTTTGTATTCAATTCAAATACTGTATTAAAGTGTAAATTATTTGAAAACTTTTTACTTAATTTTTTTAATTTGCGAATATATGGTGTATAATTTATATGAGAGAGAGAGAGAGAGAGAGAGAGAGAGAGAGAGAGAGAGAGAGAGAGAGAGAGAGAGAGAGAGAGAGAGAGAGAGAGAGAGACTTAGCTACACTCCTGGTGGGGAGTATACTTTGGTGGTACTTTGGTGGTACTTTGGTGGTACTTTCATTAAAACTTTGGGTTATTGTTTCATTCAGGTGACATCCACCATGGGTTATGATGCACACACACACACACACACACACACACACACCTACCGGGGCTACCGGTAGCTAAGCAGACAACGCGCAGGACTCGTAATTCTGAGGGGCCCGCGTTCGATTCCCAGACCAGGCAGAAACAAATGGGCAAAGTTTCTTTCACCCTGATACCCCCTGTTACCTATCAGTAAATTAGGTACCTGGGAGTTAGACAGCTGTTACGGAGCTGCTTCCTGTATGTGTGTGTGTGTGTAGAAAAAAACATTAGTTAGTAGTTAGTTACAGTTGATTTGATTAACAGTTGAGAGGCGGGCCGAAAGAGCAGAGCTCAACCCCCGCAAGCACAATTAGGTAAGTACAACTAGGTAAGTACACACACTGAATACATAAATGTATGATAAAACATTTATTATAAAATGTTTTATACATTTTACATACACATGATAAACACACACAAAGTACTTACAGAAATTAGCAGTTTGGAAAATAATTTAATGTATGCAATGAACAACACAGAAACAAACAAAGCAGGAATGAACGCAAGAGATACATCTCAAAGTTTGGTGAAGAAAAATTACGTAAGCGCAAGAAAAGTAAGGTTGAATCTCAACCCTTCAATCATGAAGAAGTTATTTAAAATTGTTGAAAACATAAAATCGATTTATGATGATGAGAGAAGCATGCATGAGGCTTTAATAACCCTCCAGAGGTTGATAGGCCTTAATAACCCTCCAGAGGTTGATAGGTCTTAATAACCCTCCAGAGGTTGATAGACCTTAATAACCCTCCAGAGGTTGATAGGCCTTAATAACCCTCCAGAGGTTGATAGGTCTTAATAACCCTCCAGAGGTTGATAGGCCTTAATAACCCTCCAGAGGTTGATAGGCCTTAATAACCCTCCAGAGGTTGATAGGCCTTAATAACCCTCCAGAGGTTGATAGGCCTTAATAACCCTCCAGAGGTTGATAGGCCTTAATAACCCTCCAGAGGTTGATAGGCCTTAATAACCCTCCAGAGGTTGATAGATCTTAATAACCCTCCAGAGGTTGATAGGCCTTAATAACCCTCCAGAGGTTGATAGGCCTTAATAACCCTCCAGAGGTTGATAGGCCTTAATAACCCTCCAGAGGTTGATAGGCCTTAATAACCCTCCAGAGGTTGATAGGCCTTAATAACCCTCCAGAGGTTGATAGGCCTTAATAACCCTCCAGAGGTTGATAGGCCTTAATAACCCTCCAGAGGTTGATAGACCTTAATAACCCTCCAGAGGTTGATAGGCCTTAATAACCCTCCAGAGGTTGATAGGCATTAATAACCCTCCAGAGGTTGATAGGCCTTAATAACCCTCCAGAGGTTGATAGGTCTTAATAACCCTCCAGAGGTTGATAGGCCTTAATAACCCTCCAGAGGTTGATAGGCCTTAATAACCCTCCAGAGGTTGATAGGCCTTAATAACCCTCTAGAGGTTGATAGACCTTAATAACCCTCCAGAGTTTGATAGGCCTTAATAACCCCCCCCCCCCCTGCAGAGGTTAATAAGCCTTAAGCCCAATTCTAGCATGTGAAAGAAAGCTAAAGAAATACAAATAAAGTAGAGTGAATAGAAAGGAAGATTAACAAAAAGCAACACAGTTCTCTCACAAGAGAGAGAGAGAGAGAGAGAGAGAGAGAGAGAGAGAGAGAGAGAGAGAGAGAGAGAGAGAGAGGTAGGTACGAGGCATCGTGTGATATTGCTTAACGTAATTTTCAAACTGTTTCATCTTTCCTTGCAAGAAGAGGTGGTAGTCTTATTATCTTTATGACTTCGTTCAAGCACTCCCAAAACTTGATAACTGTAAGCGCCCTTGTGAGGGATCAAAGAATAGTGATAAGAGCTCCCTTCCTGGCAGCGAGAGAGAGAGAGAGAGAGAGAGAGAGAGAGAGAAAGAGAGAGAGAGAGAGAGAGAGAGAGAGAGAGAGAGAGAGAGAGAGAGAGAGAGAGAGAGAGAGAGAGAGAGAACTCAGCTGGTAGCGACGATAACCGCCTTCTGCTGCGAGATTTAATTTCCAGTCAATTCCAATCGATTCCAATCGATTCCAGTCCCTTTCTAGGAGGTTGCACCATGCAGTGTTATCCCCTGCCTTCTCAACCACCCATTTCAACCACTAAAGTATCAGCCCCTCTCGAGGCTAGACTATTTTATATTCCATTCAGGACGATGCTACATTCCCGTGTCTTTTGAGGCCTGAGTTCGAGTCTCCAACAGCCCAAGTGAATGAAATGGTTTTAATCAGGCTGTTGTGGTTTGCCTATTACAGTACTGTTTTATGTTTACTGTTAAGCGGCACTCTTGAAAGCAAACTATAGTATTTTCAGAGATACCGTTAACAACTCTCCTCATATCTACCAATCTACTAACCAGTAGTTAATCTATCAGTCTACTTGCAAGACGTTGAGCCTCATGCATATATCTATCTACTTACCAGAGTATCTGCCTCATATATATATATATATATATATATATATATATATATATATATATATATATATATATATATATATATATATATATATCATTCTACCTACAATCGAGTGGTGATTGTGCCTTAGTCTACCAGCGATCAAGTGAGCCTCGTGCCTTCATCTACCCGTCTACCTGGGGTAGATGGGTAGATGGGTAACGATGATATAAAAGAACAACTCGCTACAATATTTGGGAAGCGCTTTACTTCATAGTCTTTACTAAAGTTTACTAAACTTTACTTTACTAAAGTTAGCCTTGTAGTGTGATGGTTAAGGGTTCACCTGATGTTGTGATCAACCCGCAATCAATATATATATATTTCTGAGGCGTGTTTATCAGTGTGCGTTTGTGAGTGCGCATTTTGGTTAGTGTGTGTGTGTGTGTGTGTGTGTGTGTGTGTGTGTGTGTGTGTGTGTGTGTGTGTGTGTGTGTGTGTGTGTGGGAATGTGTTTGTGCGCGTCTATACATGGGAGTGTGTTTGTATGTATGTACGTGGGAGGGTGTGTGTGTGTGTGTGTGTGTGTGTGTGTGTGTGTGTGTGTGTGTGTGTATGACGAATGCGGGAATAATAAAGACAAGACCAATAAAACTGCAATAAAGGATAAATAAGAGAAAGCATCGCGGACAGAGGCAATAAAAGGCAATAAAGGTGAAACTAGCGTAAATAATGAGAGAAAATAAAGAGGCCAGAGGGTAGGTTTTTCCCATCCCAAGCACAGGGAGGGAGGGAGAGAGAGAGAGAGAGAGAGAGAGAGAGAGAGAGAGAGAGAGAGAGAGAGAGAGAGAGAGAGAGAGAGAGAGAGAGAGAGAGAGAGAGAGAGGGAGAGAGCAAGCACACTAAAGAAAGGGATAGAGAGATGTTTACACTACACGAACAACAAAATAAAAAAGCTAGTGATCTAAAGAAAAAAATAAAAATAATAATAATAATACCAATAAAATCAGTAGGAGCCGTGAAGAGGATTCGAACCTACGCTCTAAGTACCGCAGTAAAGAATTCAGTCGAATCCCAAATTATAACCCTTTTTTGACCACGTCGTGATACAGTGGCCTTAGGCGGGTGCTTGTGAGAGCACCCAGAGCACACGTTCGAATCCTCCTCACGGCTACAACTAATTTTCTCATTGATACATTAAGTTAATATGCAATAATATTAAAAATAACTGAATAACATAACAGATTCTCTACAACCCATTACCGATTATATGTATTATAATTAAACAATATACACACATATACAAACTACGCGTCCTGTCCCCTCATTCATCCGGATCACAATAATTGACCCCATACGGACGCTAAAATCCGATTATGAAATCATCCGAAAATAATTAAAATAGCGTTCAAAATGGCCGACAAAGTTGTATTGATCTAATGTATATTTTTTGGGATGCTTTATTCGTGAATAAATTGTCCACTGTATTTATCATTATATTATTTTTATTATTATTATTAGTAATATTTATGTCATTATTGAAAAATATAATACATAATTTGGATTAAAGTATCTCTTTATCTGGATATCTAAAGAGATATCCAGATATCTATCTGGATATCTCTTTATTCAATGTATTCTATGTGTCTTGAGCATTGATGAATTAGTAACATTGATGACTCGACAGCACTGATGTAGCATTGATCAATTGCCCATTTCGTTAATTTAGCCATCTCGTTAATTGGATATCTCACTATTTAGCCCATTTCGTTAATGCAGTTATCGCTGCAATGCAGCTATCGCTTTAATGTAGTTTTCTTTCTAATGTGACTATCGCTCTAATATGGCTATCGCTCTAATGTAGCTATCGTGTTCATTGGGTTGTAACAGGCGATCTAACAGCCCTTAAACTCATTACCACACCCCATTACACTCGCTAATTGGTGCTCCACCTACACCACCAACGATCACACGTAACGAGGCTGAACAGTTTGGGCACACCAAACCTGCTTAATACCAAGATTAATTAGTATTATTATAATGATAGTAATCATAGTAAATAACCCAACTATCATATTTAAAATGAATTGCAAGTGGCTATATTCCCCCGAGTCCCCAGTCCTGGACCCTTGGCAAGTCGTGGAACCAGTGATAATAACTGTGAAAATCCTCCTTTGTTATATTGGTACAGAGGCACGACATGAGGTCAATCATTGGGTCTATACGTGGCTCCCAAACAGTCAGGTATATATAAAATTATCACATTGCAGATGTATAAACAGTTTTTATTGTAATTTTTAAATTTAATTTTAAATTTTTGTGAGACTCTGGCTCGCGTTGGCAGCTATGGGATAACAACTGTTGTCTTTAAATAACCCACTATAGATGTGCAGGCGATGAGTCACAATAACGTGGCTGAAGTATGTTGACCAGACCACACACTAGAAGTTGAAGGGACGACGACGTTTCGGTCCGTCCTGGACCATTCTCAAGTTCAAGAATCGACTTGAGAATGGTCCAGGACGGACCGAAACGTCGTCGTCCCTTCAACTTCTAGTGTGTGGTCTGGTCAACCACTATAGATGTATTAAATTGATTCATTGACTATCTCAACCTCTCTCTGCTCTCTATCTCAACCTCTCTCTGCTCTCTATCTCACCCTCAAGAGTGCTGTCCTTAACAGATGAATGTCGTACTCGAACTTGTGTGCATTATCAAACATAAAATTCTCCACAGGTAAATTCAGGTAAATTACATTTTCTCACTCAATGATAATGTAATCCACAGAAATATTCGAGGCTAAAAATATTATTTTTTAAATGCAGTTTGTTAGAAAGGGTATCAATATCGGCTGGGAATCGAACCGGGACCCTCATAACTACGACTCCCGAGCGCTGTACTCACCTAGTTGTGCCTGCGGGGGTTGAGTTTCGGCTCTTTGGTCCCGCCTCTCAACTGTTAATCAACTGGTGTACAGATTCCTGAGCCTATTAGGCTCTATCATACCTACATTTGAAACTGTGTATGAAGTCAGCCTCCACCACATCACTGCCTAGTGCATTTAATTAATCCGTGTGTGTGTGTGTGTGTGTGTGTGTGTGTGTGTGTGTGTGTGTGTGTGTGTGTGTGTGTGTGTGTGTGTGTATGTGTGTTTACTAGTTGTGTTGTGCTTTTACGGGGGTTGAGCTTTGCTCTTTCGGCCCGCCTCTCAACTGTCAATCAACTGTTTACTAACTACCTTTTTTTTTTCCACACCACACACACACACACACCTCAGGAAGCAGCCCGTGACAGCTGACTAACTCCCAGGTACCTATTTACTGCTAGGTAACAGGGGCACTTAGGGTGAAAGAAACTGCCCATTTGTTTCTGCCTCGTGCGGGAATCGAACCCGCGCCACAGAATTACGAGTCCTGCGCGCTATCCACCAGGCTACGAGGCCCGTGTGTGTGTGTGTGTGTGTGTGTGTGTACCTTCTCACTGACTACATCGCATTTTTACCAGACTCGAAAAACACCTAAAAATCACAGGAGTGTTAGGAAAATTAAACCACCGTAATACTGACGTTTTTAAGCATCAGCCTCGACAGTTTATGCACGAGACCTGGTCCACAGGAGACCTGGACCACAACAGACCTGGACCACAAGAGACCTGGACCACAGGCGACCACGGGGACCTCGCAGAAGGGAGACACTACGGGAGACCGCCAGGAGATTCAGGGCGGTGGATTTACCGCAACGTTTGAGAGGTTAAGATCAAAGGGAAAAGTTTGAGATGAGCGGAGAGGCTTAGGCACGATCGGTGATGGGGGGTGAATGGGAGGGGGGAGGGTTATGGGGGTAGTGGTAATGGGGAGGGGGGGAGAAGGAGAATGAGAAGAGCTGTGGTAGTGTAAATTCACATTGTTTCTCATCCTACGCTCCGGACAAGCTGACCCAACTAGCTATAACCCGAAAATGCAAATCAACACACACTAAATTTACTCCCAAAGCCGATGTAAAACAAAGGTAATATATCTTCTATATCTGTATAAACACCTGACTATTCCTGAGGAAATACGTGTCTCAACATGTGACTTTCTACTCCCTTCTTCCTTGCTGTCTAATCTTTATCTTATCTTTATCCTATCTTCCCCCACTTCCTTCTACATCAGTGTCACCATCTCTTCATTTCTCTTCCCTGCATCTTACTCTCTATCCTTTCCTTACTATCATCCGCCTTCTCTTATTCTCCATCTTCCTCCTCCTCCCCAGCGAGCCAGAGAGGAGAGTGAATTATGGGGTAGGAACCCGGGGCGGCTTCCCCCGTCATATGTGTCGATAAAGCAACTGTGGAGGTCCGTGTTGAGCATTGAAGGAGTCCTGCAGTGCGTCGCTCGAGCCCGGAGGGTGTGGTTGGTGTGTGTGTGTGTGTGTGGGTGTGGGGTGTGGGGGTGTGTGTGGGTGTGTGTGTGTGGGTGTGTGTGTGTTTGTGTCTTATCTTCAGTTTACATCTGTCTGTGCTTCTGGCAATGCTTCCCTGTTTATTATGATCTCTTCCGTCTTTCCCTATCTCTCCTCTCCCCTACTATCCATCTTCGTACCATAAATTCCCCTCTCTCTTTGTCTCTCTCTCTCTCTCTCTCTCTCTCTCTCTCTCTCTCTCTCTCTCTCTCTCTCTCTCTCTCTACTGAAGCTTTCAGCCTCATCCTCCACATTTTCTTTCAACAAACCACTTTTTATAAGCAATTTGCACCCTATTCCAAAAACAAATAAGGATCAGTCTCTTGAACGGCCTTAAAAAAAACGTTCAACAGTGAAACATTTCTGAACCGGAAATTCTCCCCAGAGTCCTTACTGTTAAATGAATGTTTATGTGAACCCCCGCTAGGAGGCGGCGGGGATATATATATATATCCCTCGTGAATGTGAATATCTGTTTGTATACAAATACTGACCATTAACCTTTATCTAGCGGTTGTTTTGGGGTCAATAACTCACATCAAAAAGCCCGGGCAACACACGGGGTAATTCACTTCTGACGACAGACTTGCTGAGGTCGGTTGATTCAAGGGAGAGCGGGCCATTAAACACAGGCTGGGAACACTCATGATGCATATGGGATGCCAACAGCCTCCTCACAGAAAACTGGATATGGGACAAGATGGTAAACTGCATGATATCACATAATTGAACAATCATGTGATAATAAAAAAGGGGGGAAATGACTGAAGTAACCAAAAAATAGTAAATTCAATGGAAAAAATAATTCATACATAAAATTATGAAATGAAAACATAATGAATAATAAATAATTTAAATCACCAGGTAGCGAGAAACAAAACAGATGTTTCCCATATATTAAATTATGCCAAAAAAATACAAATAAAAAACAGAAAGAAATTACATAATTTGTTTAAATGAACAAATAAAAGAGTGAGCAAATAAAACATTAAAACTCTAAAGTTTTGACAAATATCCAAAATTAACAGAAAACGGAATACACAAAAACACAAAGCCGGCAACATCACTCCTTGTTATATTGTGATGAAGAAATTTCAACACAAAAGAAATATTATCAGGACTAAAAACATTATATATTATATATATATATATATATATATATATATATATATATATATATATATATATATATATATATATATCAAGATAATTAGCATGAAACACTCTAAATAAACAAAGAAATTCAAATGACATGAAAATGAAAACATAAGAGAAAAATAACGCAAAATTATATCTAACGAGACACGAAAAATAAGAACAAACGACAGGAAATAATGCATAATTAAACAAAGAAAGCGAGAAAGAAAGAGAGAAAGTGTAAAAAAAATAAAGAAAGCACTCAAGGCAACCCCCCCCCCCCCAAGAAGAGGACCTTAAGACCAGACTCCACTTAAAATGATTATTATTTTTTCTTCAGAAACATATAACCTTTACTTATATGGGACGAGAGAGAGAGAGAGAGAGACGCTGTTAATGTTATGTTTTGCTTAAGAGGAACTGAAGGCTCTTTACTGATATGGTCGGACTCAACGACTCAAGCAGAAGCAGAAAACGACAGCAGAAGCTGCAGGAAAAGCAGAAACCACAGTAGAATCAACAAAAGCAAAAACAGCAGGAATGGTAAGATTATCAACAAAAGCAGATGTATCAGCAGTAACAAAAGCAGCTGGAAGAGAACAAAACAGCAGCAGGAAAAGCAGCAGAAGTAGGTGCATCAACAACAGCAATAGCTCCTGTAGCAGCAGAGGCAGCAGCAGCAGCAGCTTCAACATAAGAGGCAGCAGAGGCAGCAGCAGCAGCTTCAACATAAGAGGCAGCAGAGGCAGCAGCTTCAACATAAGAGGCAGCAGAGGCAGCAGCAGCAGCAGCTTCAACATAAGAGGCAGCAGCAGCAGCTTCAACATAAGAGGCAGCAGAGGCAGCAGCAGCAGCTTCAACATAAGAGGCAGCAGAGGCAGCAGCAGCAGCAGCTTCAACATAAGAGGCAGCAGAGGCAGCAGCAGCAGCAGCTTCAACATAAGAGGCAGCAGAGGCAGCAGCAGCAGCAGCTTCAACATAAGAGGCAGCAGAGGCAGCAGCAGCAGCAGCTTCAACATAAGAGGCAGCAGAGGCAGCAGCAGCAGCAGCTTCAACATAAGAGGCAGCAGAAACAGCAGACACAAAACTCATGGTTAATTCCTATGTTCCTCAGTAATTATGACCGCCTGTTGGGAAATTTTCGAGATAATTCTTGTGTAGTAATCAAGAATAGTTATGGGAATGTTGTTGTTGTTGTTGTTGAAGCAGTAGTTGTTGTTGCAACTGTTGTTCTTATGGTTGTAGTTGTTATTGTGGCTGTTGTAGTTGTATATTGTTGTAAATTGTTGTTATAATCCAAATCTATTGTATCTCACCCCAGTCCCTCACTTGTTTCTCGTCTACTTCTCTCTCTCTCTCCCCTCTCTCTCCACCTCTATTTTGTCCCCCCCCCTTCCCCTCCCCCCCCTCCCCCCACCAATATACCCCATCCAACCCCCCCCCCCATTCCTACGAGGTCACAAACAGCCGCTAAGAACCTCATTAAACGCTGATAATTAGATAACTGTATTTTCATTTCTACAGCCTTTATGTTCGGTTAGGGAGTTCGATTTATTGACAGACGGAGAGGAATGGGGTAATGAAGGAGATGAATGGGCAACGAAAGGAGGAATTGGTGAGGATCAGGAGAGAGAGAGAGGGGGAGGGACACGATAAGTATAGAGGGAGAGAAGGGGGGAAGGGGGAAGTAATGAAAAGCATAGGAGAAGGAAAGCAGAGGGTTGAAGACGATGAGTCACAATAACGTGGCTAAAGTAAGTTGACCAGACCACGCACTAGAAGGTGAAGGGACGGCGATGTTTCGGTCCGTTCGGGACCATTCTCCAGTCGATTGTGAGACAATCGACAATCAAGTCACAATCGACTTGAGAATGGTCCAGGACGGACCGAAACGTCGTGGTCCCTTCACCTTCTAGTGTGTGGTCTGGTCAACAGAGGGTTGAAAATGAGAAGAGTAAGCATCAAGCCAGAGATAGGAGATGAATTGAGAAACAAAACTAAGGTGAAAGCGTCAAGCCATTACGACTATATAGCACTTGGAAGGGGATCAGGATAAGGATCTGCGTGGGACAGAAGGGAAGAGGGGGCAAGGGGGAAGGAATGGTGCCCAATCACTTGGTTAGGTTAGTCGGGTTGCTTCCTGGGGGTGGAGGCCTGGTCGAGGACCGGGCCGCGGGGACACTAATAAGCCCCGAAATCATCTCAAGATAACATCTCAAGATAGACGGTCGAGGATTGAACGCCGACCTGCATGAAGCGAGATCGTCGCTCCCTACTCGTCCACTCACACCATGATGATTTAGGTGTAAGTGAGAGATACAGAGGAATCACCAGTTGAGCTGTTAAGTGTGCAGACTGGCACAACTAGCGGCTAGTGCCAGTTGGCCCTCTCACTAACCAACCCTCAAACAACCCCGCCCCCCCGTCACATCCCAAATCCTTATCCTGACCCCTTCCCAGTGCTATATAGTCGTAATGGCTTGGCGCTTTCCCTTGACAATCCTCCCTCCCCCTCCAACCCTCCACCCCTCTCTCCCTCAATTCGTTGCTTTTTTTTTTTTAGCGACGTCGACCAATCCGTTAACAATGCGACGCATTTGTTGACGCCGCACTCTAATATTGACGTTTTTTCTATGCATCGGCCTCGACAGGTTAGGTGGGATGTACGGGTTCGTACGTTTCTGGTTGGGGCAAAACAGTTCCATATTTGACGGAGTGGCGCATCGAGTGAGAACGACGGGGAAGGGGGGGGGGGAGAGGGAGGGGGGGAGGAGGTTCAATTTTCAGTAATGTACAAATCTATATCATTTGGATGAAACTGACAACATTTGGGTGAAACTGACATCATTTGGATGAAACTGACAACATTTGGGTGAAACTGACATCATTTGGGTGAAACTGACATCATTTGGGTGAAACTGACAACATTTGGGTGAAACTGACATCATTTGGGTGAAACTGACATCATTTGGGTGAAACTGACAACATTTGGGTGAAACTGACATCATTTGGGTGAAACTGACATCATTTGGGTGAAACTGACAACATTTGGGTGAAACTGACATCATTTGGGTGAAACTGACAACATTTGGGTGAAACTGACATCATTTGGGTGAAACTGACAACATTTGGGTGAAACTGACATCATTTGGGTGAAACTGACATCATTTGGATGAAACTGACATCATTTGGGTGAAACTGACATCATTTGGATGAAACTGACATCATTTGGGTGAAACTGACATCATTTGGGTGAAACTGACATCATTTGGGTGAAACTGACATCATTTGGATGAAACTGACATCATTTGGGTGAAACTGACATCATTTGGGTGAAACTGACATCATTTGGATGAAACTGACATCATTTGGGTGAAACTGACAACATTTGGGTGAAACTGACATCATTTGGATGAAACTGACATCATTTGGATGAAACTGACATCATTTGGGTGAAACTGACATCATTTGGGTGAAACTGACATAATTTGGATGAAACTGACATCATTTGGGTGAAACTGACATCATTTGGGTGAAACTGACATCATTTGGATGAAACTGACATCATTTGGGTGAAACTGACATCATTTGGGTGAAACTGACATCATTTGGATGAAACTGACATCATTTGGGTGAAACTGACAACATTTGGGTGAAACTGACATCATTTGGGTGAAACTGACATCATTTGGGTGAAACTGACATCATTTGGGTGAAACTGACATCATTTGGGTGAAACTGACATCATTTGGATGAAACTGACATTATTCAAGTGAAATTACATCATCTGGATGAAACATATTAAACTAAGCCTTGAGTGTTAGTTTAATATGGAAAGGAATGAAATTATGAAACTCTATAGTTCACAAGATGGGTGGAAGAAAGAAAGAAAGAAAGAAAGAAAGAAAGAAAGAAAGAAAGAAAGAAAGAATGAAAGAAAGAAAGAAAGGAAGGTAGGGAGGTTTGGGAAGTTAGTACATGTTAAAAAGAGCTTTGAAAATGTGATTGCAATGACAAAGCCTAGACAAATACCCTCCACGTATAGTCCCGACAGGACACCGACACCCCCCCCTCCCCCCTCCTTTCCCACACACACGTCTCGACACGGTCCCGACGAAGTATCGACACCGTCCCGCCACCCTCCCGTCGACACCGTCCCGCCACCCTCCCGTCGACACCGTCCCGACACCCTCCCGTCGACACCGTCCCGCCAATCGCTTCCGGCACCGGAGAATGTTCTCGTCCTGTCTACGCTTGTCACCCAAAACGTTCACAGCCACGTATATTTTGCTTTTAAACGCTCGCTGGAACACTCCACTGCAGCGACCATCTGTGAACGAGGATATCTCTTGGCGTCGGTCGAGCCACAACGCCTCAAACACTTCCCGGAAACACCGGTGTTACCGGAGCACCCCCTTACACCCCGCTGGGAGAATGGGTGTAGAGAAAGGAGTGGACCTTTTCGAAGAAGAGATATAATTATGAGAAAACAAACTGTAAGGGCGTTTGAGTGTGGAGGAGAAGGAAGGTGGAAGAGAAATAATAATGTCGTCAGCCACCATAACAAAACACAGGACGAGGATTTCTTGGGGGTTTCCACTAAAGAAACATGCGGAGGAGACAATCTTTGCAGGTCAGTAAAAATAGAAGACATGCTAAAGATTCACCTGAGAAAACTTTTAACGTTATGGAAGGAGGAAAATTTAATTTTGAAAATATACAAATTGTTTGTTTGGAGGAAAGTGTTTGGAAAAGGGATAATTTGATTGTTGCCGCCGAAGGCGGTTGAGTTTATTGTACACCTCATACTCATCCTGTGAGCGGTAGCGCAAAAAGGATTAGAGAGAGAGAGCACAAAAGAACTTTATAAGACCTCACCGGAGATTGCTACATTAACCATTACATCTATCCTGAACACCTTATAATCTCAGCTAGATTTTTGTTTTTATTTCAGTAGTTATGCATTTATATATAATTATTATACATTAAGGTAGGTCTTTATTGCTAACACTTAACTGTCTTAGCCATGAGAGTATTTACAGCGAGAAGTCAGTCACAAACCTGTCGACTACTCTACTGACAAATTAAAAAATTACTGAAAGAAAACAAAACTTAGAAAGAGAAAAAGGACTTGAAAAGTATTTTTTTTTTACTTTTTTGTAAAAAGGGTTATCTTGAGGTTATCTTGAGATGATTTCGGGGCTTTTTAGTGTCCCCGCGGCCCGGTCCTCGACCAGGCCTCCACCCACAGGAAGCAGCCCGTGACAGCTGACTAACACCCAGGTACCTATTTTACTGCTAGGTAACAGGGGCATAGGGTGAAAGAAACTCTGCCCATTGTTTCTCGCCGGCGCCTGGGATCGAACCCAGGACCACAGGATCACAAGTCCAGTGTGCTGTCCGCTCGGCCGCCCGGCTCCCATAGATCCTCCCACCGGGTTACATAGACGAAGACACAACAAATCTCCGAGGTGTAGCTCTACAGACTAGGTGTAAAGTTAGTCAAAGATATACTACGAACAAATTCACTGGCAGCACAGATGGAGGAGGTAAATAAAAGGTTAGAAAGTGTGTGCAGAATCCGATGAAAACCAGCAAGCAAGTAGAAAAAGAAACAATCAAGTGTTTAACGAAGACAGTCATGAACAGGAACAACAGGAATGAAGTCAGAAACGGTAATGAACAGTCAGGAACAGACATTAGACAGATAATTAAAAAAACGTCTGATATTTAACAGTAAATTAGTACAGAACACAGTTGATAATAAGACCATAATAATTATTGTGATAATAGACCATAAGGAAAATAAAACAGAATCTATGATAGACAGAGCTGCAGAAGAGGCAAAGATCACTGATACAATTATCAGGTTAGGAGAAGGACTCACAACAAAAGATAATGCTGGTGAATATAGAAGAATAGGCAAATTTTAAATGGGGGAAATCGCCTCTTTAAGGTTCTCTAAACGGAATAAAACATGACAAAAATGTTTAGAAATGACAGAAAAGGACAAAATTATGAGGATGGAAACTGGGATCATTAAAAAAGACCTTTAAAAAAGAAGATTGAAAAACTGAAAAGGAAACCTCATTAAAGTAAAACGTTTAAATAGGAACAGGAATAAGGATGAACAAATATTTTTTTATACAAGATAATAGCAATCAGACACAATGAAATGGAACATAAGAAACAGCCAACAAGAGGCAATAGATGGCGGCAGAGATGTAATAGATTCCTAAAAGTCTTATATAGATGTATACAGGATTTTTAGATAAACATATAGGTACAAGTCAACATTCTTAGAGCTAAAGAATATAATACAACTGAAGATACCTGATACCTTATCTTTGGAAGACACCAAAGAAAGAATCTATTTTTTAAATGAGGTGAAATTCCTGTGAGGTTACCCAGTTTTAAGACAACAGAAGAAAGAGACAAGAAGAGAAGTCTCTATCCTAGAGAAAGAGAATCTAAATAAAAAAACACCTAATCCTTGACAACCCATGAGATGTAGACATAGTGGCACTAGATATATGTATATATATACATATATATATACAACCAGATACATATGTATTAGTACTCAGTACGCCTACAGTTCACAAACAAACAGCATGTTGACACAGGAAGAAATAAACAACAAATATAATGATTTTGAGTGAAGGAATGAAAAAATACAATTAGAAATAACAGCACTAAATTGATGATACGTGGAGACTTTAATAAGAAAACAAGCGACTGGGAAGCCTGCGATACAGAGACAAGATTTCCGTGCTGACAGAATCATGAACCAAAGAAAGAAAGCCATAGAAAGGGAACGGTTCCCATTGGTACTTGAAATAATATCTACACCAGCACACAGAAGACATTTATACACACATCATACCACTGCCAGGAAAGATAGACACACCGATTTGTTTTTTTTCCTCTATTTGCCATTTCTATGTTTTTTTTTCATGTTATTTTCTGACATTCTTATCTACCTTTTTTTCTTCGTTTCCTCTATCACTCTCGTGTTTTCCCCTTTTCGTTTCGCCTGGAATTTACTGCACGACAATTATACAACTTCTTAAATCTATATTCTGCTTTCATTGCCATTTTAGAATTGTGTTTTTCTTTCACAATTCAAAGTCGTCGTGTCTCTGCCACTGGGTTAGGAGGCGGCTTCAGCCCCACCTCGGTATATCTATAAGGAACGACAATGTGATATGGAGTTAATTTCCTGACCAGGGAAGCATCGACTCTTAACTGATGACGAGAGAGAGAGAGAGAGAGAGAGAGAGAGAGAGAGAGAGAGAGAGAGAGAGAGAGAGAGAGAGAGAGAGAGAGAGAGAGAGAGAGAGAGAGAGTAACGGTAGCAAAAGGATTAACTATCGCACAATATCCTGTATCAAGCAATTCATTACTTGGCACCGAAATATTCAAACCGGAAGGGATGAGGCTCTATGGCATATGTCCCCACCACACGTGTTTAAGATAGAGTTTAAGATAAGAAAAATTCTTAGCCTGATGGAATTAAATAATGTTTGAATTCAATAATTATTATGCCTTTTGTTGTTCCTTAAAGCTTTCGTGAATCAAATTTAATATATGAAGATAAACGGAATTGGAGTGTGTGTGTGTGTGTGTGTGTGTGTGTGTGTGTGTGTGTGTGTGTGTGTGTGTGTGTGTGTGTGTGTGTGTGTGTGTCCAAGTCAGGGTTGTTAATCAAGGTCTAGTCAACTTGTAAAAAAAATCCCCAAACCCACGCTAGATATATCTTAGGCATATGTATACTCCAGGCATAAGTATACATCAAGGCATACGTATACTCCAAGTATAGGAATACTCCAGGTATAGGTTTACATCGGATATATGTATAATCTAGGTTCAGGTATACTTCAGGCAAAGGTATAACCCCGCGAGCAGACCTGTTCAAACAAATGCTGATGTAACAACCAATCAACACTCACAACGTTGATTACAGCACCTTTTAGATGATTGAAACACCGGTAAGAAAGCGCTTGTAACACCAGTCAGACGCCTACAACATCATAGGTTAGGTGACGATTTGTTACACACACTTTAAAGCAGGCGATGAGTCACAATAACGTGGCTGAAGTATGGTGACCAATCCACACACTAGAAAATGAAGGGACGACGACATTTCGGTCCGTCCTGGACCATTCCCCATTCTCACAATCGACTTGAAAATGGTCCAGGACGGACCGAAACGTCGTCGTCCCTTCATTTTCTAGTGTGTGAATTGGTCAACACTCACTTTAGAGGATTCTAACACCGGTTTAATGATTACAAGGCCGTACTGTCTATTACACTGGATTGATGACCCCTGCAACACCTGTAGACTCGTTCATACAGTTACCCCACCCCTGCCAATAGGCCAGATTACACGGTCTTATGCCCGCGAGTGAGCCTATTACCAAGGATGTCAACAACTAACCCCTGCTTCACCTCATTCTATACCTTCAGTTCCAGGGAGGGTCAACTCACTCAACCAACATAGTGGACTAGCACACAATTGCACAATATTCTCACCTCATTTTCACAACTGATTAATAATTTCAGCAATCATTAATTTTGAAATGAATGCCTCAAATTAATTTTCATTTATATATCAGGCCATTGTGATTTAATTGCGATATATATTTTATATTATATATATATATATATATATATATATATATATATATATATATATATATATATATATATATATATATATATATATATGTATATATATAACATATATACACACATAATACAATATTTTCATCAGGAAAGAAGTTTGCGACAGAATAGCATGATAAACCAAAATAAAGGAGTTACCCCTATCACCAGCACTCTGCATGGCACGTACCGCGGAGCCTCAACGACATGCTCCCGCCTGCTCGCCTTCCCCCCTTCCCCCCAAAACCCTCCAGAAGCTTCCCCAGAGACGAGCGAGGCGCCGTCCATGCATCTTAACGAAGTCGTAATGAGTCCCAAGGCTCTAATACTTCCCTTTTCCTGGTATTTGGATATTCTGCGCAGGATTCGAAGAGCTTTACAGCATGATGAAGAAATATGTGGGGGGGGGGCGGGGAAGGAAGGGGTGAATGGTGGTGATATAGGAGTTATGGTGGGGGGAGGGGGGAGGGATATAGGGAGATTGGTATGTGGGGGGAGGTGGGGGGTGATATAGGTCTTGGGCCTCGCCTCTAATCTCTCTCTGGTTGGCTGGTGGCCGATTTTTAGTTATGTTGTGCTTTTGGTCTTATTAAGCTGTGCATGTTTATGTTTTCACTTTAAATTCATTTTAGCTGCATAGTACTACTACTAATGTGTGTGTGTGTGTGTGTGTGTGTGTGTGTGTGTGTGTGTGTGTGTGTGTGTGTGTGTGTGTGTGTGTGTGTGTGTGTCTGTGTGTGTGTGTGTGTGTGTGTGTGTGTGTGTGTGTGTCTGTGTGTGTGTGTGTGTGTCTGTGTGTGTGTGTGTGTGTGTGTGTGTGTGTGTGTGTGTGTGTGTGTGTGTGTGTGTGTGTGTGTGTGTGTGTGTGTGTGTCATCCAGAACATCTAAATCCTTCCAGTTAGCATCTCTGGACACACCACGACCACAAAAGCAGCACCGCCGAAACAAAAGCCATCTACATTACCACCATTCCAAAATGACTCCTAAATTAAGAGTTTACCTTATAATTAACTACACATAACACAATCCCAAGTAATTAACTACCTGTAATTAACTCCCACACAATACAATAACATGGTTTACCATCAGTTAACACACACACACTCGACCCCCAGATTCGCCTTGCCCAATTTATAAAGAAAAAATCTCTCAATTTTCGACCGCAATTTTCAGTCGTGTCCCAACACAAATTCAGTGACTTCCGCCCAGGTAATACTATTTATTACCTCAACATTCTATAAAAACATTCTTGTAGCACGCGAGACGACCTAAATAAATTCCAAAGGAGAAATTTAAGGTTACATTTTAACTTAAGGGGAAATCTAAAAAAAAATTATTGGGTCTTAATTCGATTTAAAAATAATATATATATATATATATATATATATATATATATATATATATATATATATATATATATATATTTATATATATATATATATATATATATATATATATATATATATAAAGACGGGCAGAAAAATGTAAGTATACCTAGACTAATGGATCACAGCCTCCCCCCCCCCCCTGTTGGGAACCCCTGGCCTAGACAAATGGGCAAACAGATAAATAAACAGGTAAGCAAACGAGACAGATGGGACAGCTGAAAGACGGTTAGAATTAAATAGACAGGTTCTAATACATAGACTAGAAAAATCTAGTAAAATATGTTAAAATACAATGTTATATAAAATAATAAAGTTTCCGACAGTTTAAGACAGGTAAATTGTTTGATGAAAATTTATAAAGAGAAAAAATTAGATACATGGAAAGGTCAGACAGAAAAGTGGAAAGCTTGAATGGTAGAAATTTGTGATAACTTAGTCAAGACTTAATCTACCTGTCCACGTCTCTCGCGAGACGGAAGACAGGTAGATAAATGCGAATTAATACACCGAACAGTGCATGGAAACGCTGCTGGAATTTTAACTTACTGCAAGAGACTCGAACACATGGATATTTAGAACCATATATCTTTGTCCATTACAGATACAAGTTTATAAAGTAAAAACAAGAGGCTATTTCCAGGTGCTTTAGAGAGACGTAGAAAACTTGAATGATAAAGAATGGGGTTTCTAATACATTTCGATACCTATTCCAAGCATTAGAACCCTTGACTCACATCAGTTCGAGAGAGGAGACCTTTGTCTCTTCCAAAAGCCATTTTCGTGAAGTGTGCTTGAACTTTTGGGTGTGTTCCAGCAGTCACTTCCATGACGTTGACCTGACTGTTTTCTGATATATTTCAAAAGTCTCTGGTCAGGAGAACGTCATACGGCTCTTGTGAGGAGACTCAATGCTGGAGGGGGGGAAAAATTGGTCTGAAACGAATGCCAAGAGGGATTCCAGATTGGCCTGGACATATTTCCAGTTTCCATTTCATTAGGGTTGCAAGCTCAACATGGCTCTAATATGAGACTAGTGCTCTTTCCTCCAATCGTTTTAAGAAAAGATCTAATATTTCAAAGTCTGAATGCAGGGGTCCTGGGTTTCTTATGCGGCAATTTCCCGGAATAATGCGAGGCTTTCTCTAAGTCTCACACCTCAAAAAGTTTGAATCTTAGTCTTTTTTTTTTTCTTATCGATCCTATTTCCAGCAACCATATCAAGTGCCCATTTCAGGCACCCATTTCAAGCAGTGCCTGGAATGTGCCCCTTTTTCCAGCAACTATTTTTTGCACCTATATTCAGCATCCATTTTAGCAATAATTTCCATTAACATTTTTATCACCAATTTCCAGCCTCCAATTTTAGCAATTTACATTAAAATTTTCATCACCAATTTCCATTCCCCCATTTACAGCCTCAAGTTCCAGGCAGTACCACCAACGACCTGGCCAAAGTTAGGCTTCGTGGTCACTGGGCTCTGCAGGAACCAATTTAGGAAAGGTATCCGACTTTCTGGGGTTGGTTCCACTACCCGTTTCTGAGAACTCCAGACGAAGCCTCTATTTCCACCACTTACATCAGATTGGTGATAGACCAAAACAATTTGCACTCTTTCTCCCGTGGTCCAAAACTGACGGAATGTTTTCGCGCCACTCCCTGAAACTTTCTTGCTTAAAAACATAATTTGTTGAAGAGTTTGATGTTGATGTTTTCTGGGGAAATGTAATAATCTTTTTTTCAACCCCTTGTTCTTTGCAAGTGTCAGGGAGTGAACGGACGGTTGATCAACTGCTCCCAATACCACCGTGAAAGGTATATATATAATGCCTCCGAGGTAGCATAATGGTCCTTGAAAAGCTTCCTCGTGGATAGGTTCCAAGTCCTTCAAGAAGCGACCCAAACACCACACAAATCATTGTATAATCTTGGCGGGGGAAAAAAAACGACAAGCGCAAAAATAGAAGGAAGATCCTCCATGTGGGTGAGGGCTCTTCAACATGGTGGCTCGCCTCGTAGATGTCTTCGTCAAAATTATAACGCTAGTGAGAGTGTTGCCATATTTCCTCCCCGTGTCGTTCCAGGCCTGCCAACCTCCAGAGCCCTTTGGGGTGGAAAACACAAACAAGAAGAGGGTTTCTATATATTTTTTATGTTGATTTCCTTCGGTTTCTGCTATTGCTATCCCCAGGGTAGGCAATACCGTCTTGAGAAATATCAAGACGCCAACTGAGCCTATCCACGTCATACGGAACAATCCACACCCCCATTCCTCAACCTAAGGTATCTGACCGTCACCTATCCTTTCTCACGCACCAGACAAGCCAAGCTACAACCCATGACCACCTAACCCCCCCCCCCCCACACACACACAACCTATAGGCGTACCAACCCCACCCAGAGTGAATCCAGGCGTACCAACCCATCCCCTATAGACCCCCATTTTCTTCCGTCCGCCGGACGCGTCCATTGAGAGAGGAGGCACTCCGTCATTTGGGTTGAAGGCGGAATCTATTTTGTGGTGAAAACGTCATTGGAGTCTGGTCTACATCCCTCCAGACGTGACGCATCGCCGCGAGATACGTCGTCGCCGCCACGATACAAAAACCATGATTTATTGCGAGAGAGAGAGAGAGAGAGAGGGTACAGGCGCGAACTGTATTTTCAGACGACGAGACGGGGGGGGGGCGAGAGAGGGACGGGAGAGAGGCTACGAGAAGACCCAGAGTGGGAAGTTAGAGCCCACTGAAGGACTCCACAGAACGTGAGATCGACTCCAGAGAACGTGAGATCGACTCCAAAGGATGGGAGATCGACTCCAAAGGATGGGAGATCGACTCCAAAGGATGGGAGATCGACTCCAAAACTCCCTTAACACCATCCCTAAACACCTTAAAAGCCCCCCAAAAAAATCCCCTCCTGTAACATGGCATTTCTTTACACACAGCCGTAAAATTAACAATAGCAAAGCAAACATTTAAAATCGCTTATGTAGAGAAAGTTACATATTATAATGATGGGACTTGTGTTGTCACATGTAGTAAAAACACACATCCGGAATGTTGTAAACACGAGACAGCTGTTTGGTCTTTAAACAAGTCAGCTGTTCTCGCAAATTCGTAAAGTCAATATTGACTTATTAACTACGTGCATAGGTGATATACTAAACATAATAGATACCCTTAAAAAGATTCATAGAAAACACCGACCTTACCTAACCTTGTTAGTATCTTAAGATAAGCATCTTATTGCTTCGTAATTACAATTATTACTTAACCTATACCTATTATAGGTTAGGTAATAATTGTAATTACGAAGCAATAAGATGCTTATCTTAAGATACTAACAAGGTTAGGTAAGGTCGGTGTTTTCTATGAATCTTTTTAAGGGTATCTATTATGTTAAGTATGTCATCTATGCACATATTTAATAAGTCAATATTGACTTATTAAATTTGCGAGAACGGGTTGAGCTGTTTGGTCTTTCATGAACAGAAAAAGAAGAACCACTATTATTACTGGCAATAGTATTTCTAGTAATACTACCGATATTAATATAAGTTGTAGTAGTAGCGGAAGATTAGAAGCAGAGCTATGAAAATACACTAAGAACTGGGATATGAGACAGACTAAGAGCTGGACAATAATATCAAGATATCTCAGCAGCAAGCCACGCTTGTCTCAATAAATCCTTCGTGATAACAGCGTCTAGCTCAAAGGGGAATTACATTTACAGAGCACCCATCTCCCATAACCCGGGCACAAGGTTCGAACCCTAGCCACAGCTGTATCATACACAGGCAAAATATTACATTCTCGATAGCACAAATAGCCTCAAATTGCACACGCTTTAACTGCTAATTACCAATGCATGTATTTCGCTTTCAAAATCATTTCTGGTTATTCTATAATTCATAGTCTGAAAACCTGGATTCCTGAAAGAGTTACATGCCTCACAGCCTATGTGGCATGAGTTACCATACAACATATGTGGAATCAGTTACATATCTTACAACATATGTGGTAGGAGTTACATACCTCACACCGGGGTCGTTGCTGTCCTGCAGTTGTTTACATGTGACGTAGGCGTGAGAGAGCGAGCAGCGGCCCTGATTGGTCGACCGAGAGTCCGTGTTTACCAATCAGTGCGATGCTGGTATGTAGATGGTCCTGCAACACAGAGTGATTTAATGAACGATCACAGGAGCATAACTCTTTGGTGCGTGTGTGTGTGTGTGTGTGTGTGCGTGTGTGTGTGTGTGTGTGTGTGTGTGTGTGTGTGTGTGTGTGTGTGTGTGTGTGTGTGTGTGTGTGTGTGTGTGTGTGTGTGTGTGTGGGTGTGTGTATTCACCTATTTGTGCTTGCGGGGGTTGAGCTTTGGCTCTTTGGTTGATTGACAGTTGTGTGCGTGTATGTGTGTGTGTATGTGTGTGTGTGTGTGTGTGTGTGTGTGTGTGTGTGTGTGTGTGTGTGTGTATGTGTGTGTGTAATTACCTAGGTTTAGTTACAGGATGAGAGCTACGCTCGTGGTGTCCCGTCTTCCCAGTGCTCATTGTCATATAACACTTTGAAACTACTGACGGTTTTGGCCTCCACCACCTTCTCAATTAGCTTGTTCCAGCCCTCTGCCACTGTTTGCAAAAGAAAAGTTTCTAATATTTTTTCGGCACCTATGATTTCTTAGCTAGAATCTGTGTCCTCTTGTTCGTGATGTTGCTGCTTTCAGAAATTCCTGTTTGTCAATGTGGTCTATTCCTGTTAGTATTTTGTAAGTGGTGATCATATCACCTTTCTTTTATCTTTTCATGCAGGTCTGCGTTCAATCCCCGATCGTCCAAGTGGTTTGGAAGTAAAGGTGAAATTGCTGGTTTTGCAAGTGTGTGGGGGTGTGCTTGTATCTTTCATGAGTGTGTAAATTTATAAAAATATTTGTTTACACACATACACAAGCACGCACACACACACACACACACACACACACACACACACACACACACACACACACACACACACACACACACACACACACAAATGAACCGTACATAGACAATGTAGACAAGGATGGATTATTTAACACGGGTGGAACACGCACAAGGGGACACAGGTGGAAGCTAATACCCAAATGAGCCACAGAGACATTAGAAAGAACTTTTTCAGTGTCAGAGTAGTTAATAAATAGAATGCACTAGGCAGTGATGTGGTGGAGGCTGACTCCATACACAGTTTCAAATGTAGAAATGATTGAGCTCGAGAAGTTTAGGAACCTGTACACCAGTAGACTGACAGTTGAGAGGCGGAACCAAAGAGCCATAGCTCAACCCCCGCAAGCACAACCAGGTGAGTAACTAGGTGAGTACACACACACACACCCCAGCCATAACAAGTCAGAAAGTTGACCCAAAACAAACCATCAAATTCCCACCATCCGTGTTGTGAGCCGAATCCTGTCAAATTCCCCAATAAAAATGACAGCCACCTGCTGCTCATTTGTAATCGTTATCAGTGCGGGTCATAGTTCGACTCCCCTCGAATGTATGGTAATGGTCGTTGAGGGAGGGGAGATGGGGGGGAAATGGGATGGCAGAATCCCAGCGCAATGGAAATTATGGGGGGAGGTATGGGGTTCTGTTTGCTTCCTTCTCTTTCTCTGTCTCTACTTCTCCTCTTCCCTCTTACCCTCCCTTCATTACCTCCTCCTTCTTCTCTACTCTCATCGCTGGAGTGTTGGTGGTAATAGTTGTAGTTGTGGTTATAGTGTGGTTGTGGTGTCGCTACTACACAAGACATTAAAAAAAAACTTTTCATATGCTAAACATATAATCTACTACACGATCTACCACATGTAATCTACCACATAATCTATCATACATATAATCTACTACATTGTAATCTGCCATACAACGCAATTTACTAAATATATGATGCAGCACATATATAATCAACCACACACACGAGGTTAGAAGTCAAAGTGGAAGTCGATGTGGAAGTCAATGAGGAAGTCAACGTGGAATTCAAAATGGAGATCAATGAGGAAGTCAATGTGGAATTCAAAGTTGAGGTCAATGAGGAAGTCAATGTGGAATTCAAAGAGGAAGTCAATGTTGAATTCAAAGTGGAAGTCAATGAGGAATTCAATGTGGAAGTCAAAACAAACCCACCTCTTGTTAGACAAGAGCAAAAGGTGTTTTGGAAGACGCTGTATGTATCCCAGAGGAGAGATACAGTGAAGTGCTCAGTTCTAGCATACATGAAACACTGGCTGTGACGTCACAAGTATACATAAGGTATAATTACACAGAGAGTAATGAGCCACGCATATACACAGACGTTAGGGGCGCTGGTGGCTGAGTGGACAGCACGCTGGATACGTAGTCCTGAGGTTCGATTCCCGGCGCCGGCGGAAACAAAAATGGACAGTTTCTTTCACCCTGATGCCCCCTGTTACCTAGCAGTAAATAGGTACCTGGGAGTTAGAGTACCAACCCATCCTCCCCCTATTAAAACACCTCCATCCCCCCAATAAAAAGGTCTTTCTACCCCCCATTAAAACACCTCCCTTCTCTCTCTCTCTCTCTCTCTCTCTCTCTCTCTCTCTCTCTCTCTCTCTCTCTCTCTCTCTCTCTCTATCTCTCTCTCTCTCTCTCCCCCACACTCATTACCACCAAATTTACAAGAGCAAAACCCATTAAATATAATTATCACACACATTTACAGTTCCCAGAGATAAACTTCACGTAGTCGCCTTCACATGTCTAAAAATATAATGGCAAGAGTAAAATTCAACTCTTATCTACACGACAGGAACGGACAATGGCGTGACAAAACGACTACTTTTATAACTAAAAAGTAATTACATAATCGATCTTGAACAAAATTGGCTTTGTGTAGCTTTTATGTAAATATGTGATAACCTATTTTTTTATAGATGAGGTCACGTGGTATCTTAATGCCTGTCATGCAAGGAGAGAGAGAGAGAGAGAGAGAGAGAGAGAGAGAGAGAGAGAGAGAGAGAGAGAGAGAGAGAGAGAGAGAGAGAGAGAGAGAGAGAGAGAGAGAGAAACAGAGATGAGAGGAAAGGGAACAGCAGAAAATCAGGGCACCCAGCCCCTCCCTGTTATAAGAAAGCAAATATGTTGTTTCAGTCCCACATAAGAATAAGAAGAGTAGTTTCAGTAATCGGTAATTACGTGTCACCGCTTTTCCAAGCGGTCGACATTCTTGAGACAATATTCTTACAACCTCTAAAGACACAGATGACCTTGTCCTCTTGCCTTGTTTGGAGCATCACTCTAAGGTATCTGGAGGTAATTTAACACGTTAACACTTGTCAACATTACCAAAGGCACAGTTAGAATGGTTAAAAAATTGATTGATTGACTGATGAAGATTAAGCCTCCCAAGAGGTGGCACGGGCATGAATAGCCAGTAGCCTATAAACCTATGGTTACAGTGTTCCTGGTGCCAGATATACAGCCAGGGATGAGGTGAAGGTAAAGCACCTCGCTTATGGTACAATAGGTCCATTGGCTCTCACCAATCTCCTATGCCTTCATTTATCACCAGCCAACTAGCATCAAATTCCACTTTACCAACTTCGAGAACACTCATAAAGACTGAATAAAACACTACAAAACGTACACAAGCATCTGAGTATGTGTATATGTGTATGCTACACTGTATACATGTATACACATCCATATATGTTGAGATATATGTGAAAACGTTACCAAGAAACACACACACAGCTTCCTGACAAGAGAGAGCAAGCTTAGCTTAGTTTCCCAACACACCCACACATCGTGTCAGCAAGGCGGACAGTTCGCCTCCTACCATAACACAGGCAATATTTCCCAATTCTATATTTTTCTTTCACTTGTACCTCTCCATCTTCTTCGTTAAAAAAAATCGATAATCAGACTACGCTCGGGTTAAAAAAAAAGCGATGGTTAGAAAAGGCACAATTACGAAACTCAAAAATGTTTCGATAGTTAAAAAAATATGTGAATTTTGAAGGTTATCTAAGATGAATAAATGTAATTGTTTTATTCCTTTCTGTTTATGGTCCTAACACAAACACACACATACACACACACACACACACACACACACACACACACACACACACACATACACACACACACACACACACACAAACACACACATACACACACACACACATACACACACACACACACACACACACACACACACACACACACACACACACACACACACACACACACACACATACACACACACACACACACACACATACACATAGTTGCAAAGTTTTAGCGTTGCAAAGAAGAAGAGTATTTCAGGGCCTAACATATATTCTCTTCTATACCAGCGAGTGACAATAGCAGAAGACAACCCCCTTACAACCTCTCTCTCTCTCTCTCTCTCTCTCTCTCTCTCTCTCTCTCTCTCTCTCTCTCCCACACCGGCAGTAACAAAATGCTTAATACCCCCATAGCATTAAACAACCCAAACCGGCTATCTTGAACCCCTCCCCCAAACAAAAAAATACACGAATTTGCAATAGTAGGTTGCAAAAGACGCTGTACAAAATATGGTTAGTAAATGACCTCGTTTAAAAGGGTATAACTCGTGTCTGGTACACGGCAAGGTTAGGATCAGAGAAGGCGCGTTGGATACTTTAGCTGGCAACAATGAGAGGATAATTTTCCCAACATTTAATCCTCCTCTCTCTCTCTCTCTCTCCTTTTGCCTCCCACTCTCTCTCTCTCTCTTTCTCTCTCCTCTTGCCTCCCACTCTCTCTCTCTCTCTCCTCTTGCCTCCCACTCTCTCTCTCCTCTTGCCTCCCACTCTCTCTCTCTCTCTCTCTCCTCTTGCCTCCCACTCTCTCTCTCTCTCTCCTCTTGCCTCCCACTCTCTCTCTCTCTCTCCTCTTGCCTCCCACTCTCTCTCTCTCTCTCTCTCTCAGCTTCCAGAGGGAAAATACGACCAACAACCCCCCCTTCCCCCAACCAGCACCAGCACCACCACCACTACCACCCTCCCCGAGGCATGAGTCAAAATACTACCCAAGGTTTACCTTACCGTTGTTGCTGGTTTAAGTTGCCATTCTTAAACCCAGACAGAGAGAGCGTGACCTCTGCTCCTGCCAGGTTTATGGTGTAGTATATACCTAGGTTTTATTGCTTCTGTTTTAAATACGCTCGGTTGCAGACGCTGCAACGTGTAAGTGTATATATATGTATATATATATATATATATATATATATATATATATATATATATATATATATATATATATATATATATATATATGGGAAGAGTCTTTATAAAATACTTAGAGCATTTCTTCTCAAGACGTTTATAATTTTCCTCTGAACACAATAGCCTAGCCCCTTCCCCCTTTGAACGAGTCCATCTATCCACCTAAATGTGTCTATCCCCCAGCTCCCTGAGCATGTGTCAGCTCCCTTCATCCAACACCCTGAAAAAAATGTAAAAATCGAGTAAAATGAAGAATTGTGATCAGGTTATTATGTGTCAGTCATCCTGGAGGAGCGAGATTGCTGGTTCCATGTTCCCTGGAACACACACACACACACTCAAACCCAGGGGCCTGCCGGCTAAGTGGACAACGCTCGGGATTCGTAGTCTTAGGGTTTCTTTCGCCCCCTGTTCACCTAACAGTAACTATAAGTACCTGGGAGTGTGACAGCTGCTACGGGCTGCTTCCTGGGTGTGTTTATGTGGGGGGGGGAAATCAGTTGATTAACAGTTGAGAGGCGGACCCAAAGAGCCAGAGCTCAACCTCCCCGCGGGCACAACTCGGTAAGTACACACACACGCACACACTGGGTATCATGGTAGCCTCTCCCACCCCCTCCGTAATTAATTCTAGCTGGGTGTAAAATATTGTGTACAAATATTTTAATTTTAGCTGGGTGTACAAATATATTATGCATTGCTTTGTTTATCACGCCTTGAAGATAAACTTTGTTGGTAAACTAAATTCGTCAATTAGAGTAAACTGCGAAAGTGCTCGCTGTTGCAATAATTATTGCTTGTTTCCATTAGTACACCGGTCAATACATTATACAACATGAATAATAACACTGGATATCAAATAGTGACATATGTTAAATACTATTAATGTGTGGATACAATTAAAAATACATTCGAAATTTACATTATTATTATTTTCTTGGTTCAAAAGATATTTGCCTGAAACTTTGACATGCTGAGATACACATCCCCACTAACAGCTTAGGTAAGTCTGTAATCGATAAAGGTAATCTGTAGCCTTAGGTAAGATAATCGATAAAGGTAATCTGTAGTCTTAAGTAAGGTAATCGATAAATTAGGACCGCCTGTAACCAAGGCCGCAATAATGGAATCTATTTTTTCTGAGGTCAATTTTTGACAGCTTCAGACCCTATATTAGGGCTCAATGATCAAGCCATATCTGCCAGTCCTACATAGTATCAGCTCTACGGCTCATGTAAACAGGTATTCAGTTTATTCAGGAAATTTAAGATTTACAGATTTTCAAATTGTGTAAATTTGGTGCATAATTTGTAATGCACGTAAAAGTATATATATATATTTGTTCCTAGTAACTAGACATATATTAACAAATAAAATTCTACCACGAATCAAGATTAGGTGATATTATGATAAATATAAAATCGATTCAAATTTGTAATTGAAGAACTATTTTTTTAAATGTATTTTTTGTTGAGGAAAAACTTTTTCTCTGTTTTTCCTAGTTATCTTACGAACTGAAACTCCTACCAATAGGAGAGCTTACCATTTCTATTTTGTCAAAAAAATTTAATTGAACTTGAAAAAAACGTAAATAATGGCTCCCAAATCCCGCCACTAACAACACCATTCTCTAACAACCATTCACCTAACCCTAATTATCTCTACACATTCACTGTGTCTAACCCTCATGAGAGAGAGAGAGAGAGAGAGAGAGAGAGAGAGAGAGAGAGAGAGAGAGAGAGAGAGAGAGAGAGAGAGAGAGAGAGAGAGAGAGAGAGAGACAGAGAGAGAGAGAGAGACAGAGAGAGAGAGAGAGACAGAGAGAGAGAGAGAGACAGAGAGAGAACAGGAAACACCCTCACCTCATCATCCCCATCTTTAACACCCCTTTCCTTCCTTACCCATGTGTTATGGCCGCCACCTTCCTCGCTTCCCCCTACCCATCCTCAAAATTATCACCCATCCACCCGCTTCCCCCTATTGCTTTATTACCATATTTCTCTATCTCTCTCTCTCCCTCTCTCTCATCTCCTTCCCCGTCGAAACTTAAATTATGAGGCTACAGTTTTAACAAAATTTTTTCTTTACCTCTCTTACGGCTCCCAAACTCCTTGCAAGATCCTCCAATTAACTCCTTGGAAGATCCTTCCAAGAAACTCCTTGGAAGATCCTTCCAAGAAACTCCTTGGAAGATCCTTCCAAGAAACTCCTTGGAAGATCCTCCAAGAAACTCCTTGGAAGATCCTTCCAAGAAACTCCTTGCAAGATCCTCCAAGAAACTCCTTGGAAGATCCTTCCAAGAAACTCCTTGCAAGATCCTCCAAGAAACTCCTTGGAAGATCCTTCCAAGAAACTCCTTGCAAGATCCTCCAAGAAACTCCTTGGAAGATCCTTCCAAGAAACTCCTTGGAAGATCCTCCAAGAAACTCCTTGGAAGATCCTTCCAAGAAACTCCTTGCAAGATCCTCCAAGAAACTCCTTGGAAGATCCTCCAAGAAACTCCTTGGAAGATCCTTCCAAGAAACTCCTTGCAAGATCCTCCAAGAAACTCCTTGGAAGATCCTCCAAGAAACTCCTTGGAAGATCCTCCAAGAAACTCCTTGGAAGATCCTCCAAGAAACTCCTTGGAAGATCCTCCAAGAAACTCCTTGGAAGATCCTCCAAGAAACTCCTTGGAAGATCCTACCAATGTCAAAACTTCACCAGAACTCTTACACGATCCAGAAAGTTTTTCCCCTTTGGAATTCGCTCCATTTTGTATCTAAATTTACATATTTATATTGGTTTATTAGCTCTAATGTTTTTAACATCAATTTCGAATTTCATCGTATTCCCTGCGTCATTATACGCAATGATATCTATATTTTATCAACGTCATTATAATAGCATTCAGTCATCATCCCTCATTGTTATTTTTCTTTATCATGTTATTCAACATCAATGGGAATGTCAACATTCATGATGAACATTCCATTCATCAGCATTATACTCATCATTTATAATTATCATTGCGTTATCTACCTGTTATGTTCCAAATCTCCTCTTCTGTTGCTAACTAATCCTATCCTGTTAATTTCTGAAACGCTAATAATAAAAATATACATTTTAATTATTAGTGTTTCTATCCATTTGCCCTGTTTTTTTTAACTCACTTTTATCCTTTTTTTAATCTCACTTTTCTCTTATTCCTTCTTTCTTCCATTCTACCTGTTTCTTTTAGCACCTGTTTTATATGAAGGTAACAGAGGAACGGAACTCTGTTATCAGAGATAAAGCCGAATACAAAATCGCAGTTGCTGTAATAGAGAGGCTTAGCCCAGTTTGCTAGTTAATTGATTTGCAGGAACTGATGTAAACAGGTGTACCGGAACTGATGTAAACAGGTAGTTACGACCCATGGACACCTTGGTCCATGTCATGGTTAATGTGGCCCTGGTTGTTTGTGAGGGCAGGTGGGGTTGTTTGTGAGTGGGTGGGGGGGTTGTTTGTGAGTGGGGAGGGGGGGTTGTTTGTGAGTGGGGGGGGGGGGGTTGTTTGTGAGTGGGGGGGGGGTGTTGGTGAGGAGGTTGTGTCTCAATCTCTCTCTCGATCGCTCGTCTTTCTCACTTATCATCCCTCACTACAAACAATCATATTGGCCCTAGTTACGATCATGGGCACTTAGGCCTCTGACGGGGGGAATTTTCTTCGGCCTACCCCGTCTGGGATTGAGATTGTCTCTCACTATCTTCCTTCTCTCGCTATCCTCCTTCTCTCTCTCTCACTATCTTTTGTCTATATTTCCGGCTCATACATATTACGCAACTTTTGGCTGATCCGAACATAAAAGTGGCTCGTAAATACTGGAAACACTGGTCATTGTAAGCTTGAATAATGTTCCATCTTTATTTATCGCCGGATATTAAGATGGTTTACCTTGATAATGTTCGGATAAGCGAGAGGCCGTCCGCACTGCGCATCATATTTTATACAGTAAATTGGCCGTGAAAAATGAACGATTATTTCATTCTTTTTCTTGTTATCGCTAGGTAATGGTGTTGAGGTGGGTGGTAGTGTGGGTGGTGGTAGTGTGGGTGGTGGTAGTGTGGGTGGTGGTGGTAGTGTGGTAGTGTGGGTGGTGGTGGTGTGGGTGGTAGTGGTGTGGGTAATAGTACTTCCCTATCAGTGACGACATGGTAATGAGGTCTAGCTCTCTAAACCCAGCCTACTGTTATCCTGTTTATCTGTGCTTCAAAAATCAGCCTGTCACACACTCAGGCAATAATAGACCTAAAATTTGGAGTTTCAATGTGACGCATTAATTAAAGACACGATAATGAATAAATCAATACTAATAAAAACAATAAAAATAATATTAAAAATAATACTAACTCTGGTCAACCTAACCTTAAAATTACCACAGCAATGCAAATCAAACCTTGCAATGAAGTCATGAGCTGATCTGTTGCAAAATTGATCACTCCCCCTAAATGACGCAACACAGAACAGTAATTATCAATACCAATTGACCCGTAAACACACACCTCTAACGAGGCTTTAAACATTAACAGATCAAACAAATTAACGACCCCATAAGCTTCCCAGATAATTACCCCACCCACGTGTACCACTTGTTACACTGAGCAGTCATTGTACCAGTCATAATGTGGACGAAATAACAGCGGTAGCCTAATTACAATGATTTTTTTGCAGTCATAGCGTGGACAAAAACCACAGCGGCTGCATTATAAGTTCTTAGGCGTTCATAATTTAGATAAAACACAGCAATTTTCTATATGAAATAATATAATTCAAAATGTTAGTTATTCATTATACATGCACAGAGTCATAGAGAACACCTCCACCAACACAACCAGCAGGCAAACCACCAACATCACCCCCACAACCACCACCACCACCATCAAAAATCACCATCAAAACAACGATTAACACCAGGACCATTACCACCTCCTCTAACACCAGCAACGCTACCAACACTACCACCAACACTACCACCACCACTACCACCATCACTGCCACCATCACTGCCACCAACACCATCACTACCACCAACACCATCACTACCACCAACACCATCACTACCACTAACACCATCACTGCCACCAACACCATCACTACCACCAACACCATCACTACCACCAACACCATCACTACCACCAACACCATCACTACCACCAACACCATCACTGCCACCAACACCATCACTACCACCAACACCATCACTACCACCAACACCATCACTACCACCAACACCATCACTGCCACCAACACCATCACTACCACCAACACCATCACTACCACCAACACCACCACTACCCCCACCACAATCACCACCACCACCACCACTACCCCCACCACAATCACCACCACCACCACCACTACCCCCACCACAATCACCATCACCACCACCACCATCATGGCGCCCACCGCAGCGATCATGATTAAACAAACCTTTAGCTTCTAAATCCCTGTTATGCTTTTATGCAAATGAGTCGTGACGGGAAAGCAGGAGTAATGAGCAAACTTCCCATCAGTATTCCTGCGCGGCTCAGCAACATAAACTCACACTACACATCTCAAAATTGGAAAAAAAAACTTATAAAGCAAGAAATGGACGAAAAAGAAATCCTGTACATGATTAACTAGAAAGCAGAAGAAAGGTAAATGAAACCCAGCTGAAAAAAATTTAAACGTTTAAGAGAATCATGAAAGGTTTCTTGGAAAAATAGGCATATAATTAAGCTTAATTAGAAAGTTATCAGTAAACTCTGATATTACAACAATTAACTAAAATTTCATGTACATATATCTTTAGAAAATAGAATGTTTGTCTACCTGTTTGTCTCTTTGAAGAAGGGCTAACGCTTGCGGCTAGTCTCACACAACTGTTAAAGATGTAATATGGAAGGCAGAAGCGTGTTAGTGTCATCACAGCAGTAGCCACTTCTAAAATTGGAGATTTGTTTTCCATAGAGTATACTTACTTACTCCCGCGCATATGGCCCTGTATGACTAACCATCCTGCGAGATTGCAGCCTTTTAGTATCAATATTACCTTATTCACTCTTGTATTCATGATATCCTCATAATGCACCCAGAGTCTGCCAGTGTAGACTACTCATCACGTGCCTCTGTATGACTAACCTGTGTCATGGGGATTTTTTTAGCGTCACGTAGCTAGCTTTTTGACACACTGTACTCCCCTTCATATAGTCTAGGACAGCTGCACTAATGCAGATGTACCTAAATGTGTTAATAAAAAAAATTACCTGCGCATTATTATAGTTTACCTGTGTATACTCTCGCGGTTTCCTCGGTAATGATGGATACGGATACATCCGGATAACGCAAAGATTCAGGTTACCGGAATTCGGATAACAAGAGCTCTTAAGAGTAATGCATTTTCTGAGGGGGAAGAGGTTAGGAGAGGAGGGAGATTAGGGGAGAGGGAAGGAATGGGGGAGAGTGGGAGGGAGAACGATGGAGAGGGCGAGAAAAGATAAATGGGAGGTAGAAGAGAAGCCAAGAAGGAAGAAGAATGAAAGAGAGAAGGGTGAAGAAGGAAGAGAAAAAGGGAGAAGGGAGGAAAGATACCCAACAGTAAACCAGGAAAAAATCAACTGTATGGACAAAATCAACTGTATGGACAAAATCAACTGTATGGACAAAATCAACTGTATGGACAAAATCAACTGTATGGACAAAATCAACTGTATGGACAAAATCAACTGTATGGACAAAATCAACTGTATGGACAAAATCAACTGTATGGACAAAATCAACAAGCCAGGAGAAAGGCAAACCAGAAGAAACTATACAAACAAAACCAAACAAACCTACAGAAAACAAGGACAAATCAACAAACAGCCAGACTATGGACAACAGAATACCAGGAGAAACTCAGCAAATCCAGGAGAAAGTAGAGAGTAATAGGACAGACTATAATGTCTATAATACCACCCAACACAACATGTTGGATCCGCAGTGCTCCAAGCGCTCTATAACAGCCGAAGGAATTACTTCTTTACATAAACACCTGAGGGACGACGACGCGGTAATCACTGGACGACAAACAACAATTAACGACACGGTAAACGAGCACACCTCGTGGAATGGTCCTCAACACTTGGGGTGAAACGCCAAACATATCAGCTTGTACCAACCTGTCCTAGACCCAAGTCCATTCCATCCAGCGGTCGACCCCACAGACGCATCCATAAATTTTGACATGCTGTTCATTCAAAACGGGAATTTTCTCAAATATAAATTAATATTATAATATATTAGCAGATTGTGAATAAATAGGCATAGGTTAGGTTAGGTGTTTAGGTTCTGTTGGCGATAATTTGTATTTGTAGTACGTGGGTGAAGCATTTATATCGTTGTGGTTCGAACAAAATTCGTCAGCGAAGCACTTGTTCCGGAAGTGTTCGAACGTCATCAGTTGCGAGTCGTGTGTAAACCGTTTATCATTTATAAACAGGGGGTTTGGCGGGTGCATGGAATGGACTTTGGGTCGCTGTTTGGAGGACGGGCTGGGCAGTGAAGGTGGAAAGTATTCTTTTGGGTTCAGCCAGAACACGTACAAGGCAGTAGTACAGACAGTACAACTAAGGCGGGAACCAGAGGCCAGATTCACGAAGCAGTTACGCAAGCACTTAAGAACTTGTGCATCTTTTATCAATCTTTGGCGGCTTTGTTTACAAATATTAAACAGTTAATAAGCTCCGAAGCACCAGGAGGCTGTTTATAACAATAACAACAGTTGATTGGCAAGTTTTCATGCTTGTAAACTGTTTAATAAATGTAACCAAAGCCGTCAAAGACTGAGGAAAGATGTACACGTTCGTAAGTACTTGCGTAACTGCTTCGAGAATCTGGCCCCTGTACTTCAGGCTTCCTCACCCCCCCTACCCAGAGACAGGGCCACCCCCCCCCCCCCCATCAAGGAACTTAACCAATCACAGCCGCGCTTTCCTCCCTCCCTCAGTCTAAATAAGATTCACTTTTATAATACAAACAAAAAAAATCTCCCCCATCAATAATTCAATTTTAAGTATCATTTATATCCCGCCTAAACACCATATTACCATTCTCAACCGAAAAACCCAAATGCATTAAATCTTGTCGTATCCGAATGCCATCCGGATATTAAATGGCGACTACCGGACATCGCGCACCCTCACACAATTCAATTTATCAAACATTCACTGTATAATTTAACATTCACTCTAGTATTTAAATTTGAATATCTTCCTTTTAGATTCGAGTTTGATTTCAACTACAATCGCACTGTATTTATCTTAACAGTAGACGATATAATGACTAACTACGCGTTCCTAATTGGTTATTTGCTGGATTAATTACTCAATATGTATATCAAGTTTCATTCAGAGATTAATTAATGTTTCTGATCAAAGATTTAATTTTGAAAGTTGAGATAAATATGCATACCTGCATGTATGGTTATACATATATGTATTGTATTTGTATGTACATGCATTTATTGGAATCTATATACACAGTAGTTACTTATACATGTATTTCATATATAAATAAACAAATGTTTAAATGCCAGCACACTTAGACATACAGAAACGATTACGTATACATAAAACACACACAATACAGCATGTATAACAAAAGCCTAATGATCATTATCGCTTCACTTACTCCTTTCTATAAAACGTATACATGCTAGTTAGCATTGTAAATATGTGGCCATGTCTGTGGTAGAAAAAATAATAATAAAAAAATCCTTTCTATACATCTGTGGAACGCGAACCAAAGAATAGTTATATAAAAAAAAATTCAATTTTCTGTGCTCCATTTAGTAGTTTATTCAGTGATTGTTTTGACTGTGTCATACAGAGTGGGTCAGAAATTCTCTTCTTCTCTCGTAATATTCAATGGTAAAAAATTAAGCCCTAATATTGACGTTAGCTATGCGTCGATGGGTTAGGTAGGTCGCTTGGGTTCGTACGTTTCCGGTTAGGTACAACAGCTGTATTTTTTACGGAGTGAAGAAATGAAAGAATCATTAGCTAATTAAAATCATTAGTTAAGGATTATATCTCGTTATTCGGGGGAATAAGCAGTACCAAACCTATTTAAATATGTCTAAGATGATGGCCAAACTTTAAAATAATTTTAGCAATGTAACATATTAAAAATTAACTTACACATTAATGCGCACTTAGACCGTAATCCTTCCTCTTGACCGCGGTCGCGCGCACTGAAGCAATGAGCTGGTGAGAGTGATATATATATAACTATTACCTACGAGTTCTTAATTATGTTGCCATGAGTGCTATTATATTTCCCTGTCCCTAGAGTTGAAAATGATATCTGTAAACCGTTATCACTGAAACTCTTGACAGGCGCTGAGGCAGCACATGAAAATCTCCACTTCCGAGCGCTCACTTGGAGTTAGCCAATAATAAGTCAGAGTTAGAGGGTTTCTGGCTCCTGATTGGTCCCTCTGCTGGCGTCTGGCTCCGAACTAGCTGTGACGCGATTGGGAAAATATTAAACCCTACCAAACACCTCACAGCTAACTAGTTACTGTGTGTATAGTCGCAAAACTGAAGGGTCTATACACCTTGAGGTATACCTCACTTCCTGGAGTGTATGCACACCAAAGTGTATATACTTAATGCTTGCTCAGAAATACCCTACCACAGTTGATAGGCTTTAATAAGCCTCCCGAAGTTGATAGGCCTTAATAAGCCTCCCGAAATTGATAGGCCTTAACAATCCTCAAGCTGTTGATATGACCTTAAGCCTAACACTAAGCCCTAATATCTACACTATTCCAGATATAAATAAATTGTTGAATTTATAATGTGCTAAAACCCAATACATTATTCTCGTAGTTTTATACGCATTCATTTAGTAAATTTTATGCTAAATTGGGATAAAATAAAGATATTTTTAAATGAGTTGGACGAAATGATTTGTCGAAATTTCCAACCCATATGGCCTTAGCAGGTAAATTAAGTCTGAGCTTAATATCCCCGAATTTAAAACCAATTTTGGAGTAATTGTGTCTCTTATCAGGCCTTCAGCAAGCCAATTTTGGTACCAATTCTCGCCAATTTTGCTGTAATTATAGACTGGATTTTAATCACATCGGGTCTCTACTATAACCCCCCCCCCCCCTAACAATTGCACACCCCCTTTCAGGCCTCAAGCATTCCCCCTTCCCCCCCCCCCATAATTTAACCCCCCCTCCCCTCCTCTTCCAGTTCTCTTTCCTCTTAACTCTCGCCTCTCCCTTCTCCCCATCTTACCCTCCCCATCTATTTAAATCCTCCCATCAATCTGTCATCAGAGGATCACACACGTTCATTTTTCAGATAATATTTTTAATTAATATTTTCGAGAGTAAAGCAATAGTTTTGAGTACTTTGTGTCTTGCTTTGCATCTCCCTTTGACCTGACTGCACCCCGGCCGGCAGTGCAGTGGGTTCAGAACCCAATAACCCCCGGGGTTCGATCCCCCAACGGGTTATATATTCGGTTCAGGGTGTAGGCGTTTGGGCAGTGTTTCCTTAATGCATCTGTTCGCCAAGGCAGAAAATGGGTTACCTGCGAGTTGGGGAACTTGTGTTGGATCCCTTGAAGTGAAGGTTAGCAGTCGATCTAAGGGGGGTAGTGGGAGACTTTACAACTGATGTCTCTGTTCACCTAGAAGTAATTAAATAGGTTCTTGGGAGTTAGGCAACTATTGTGGGTCCACACAGACACAGGCAAGCCAAGCACAAATATGTCCACCCACACACACACATATAATAATAATCATTTTTATTATTATTATTATTATTATTATTATTAATAAAGATCATGGGCTGGAAATAAATATGAAGCCTCTTACTACATTAATCGTTTCTGTCAATAATTTCAATTCACTCACCAGCCTTTTCTCCTTTATTTGTCTCAACCAGTTTCCTCCTCTCTCAACCCTCTCTACCCTCTGCTCTCACTACTCCCTTTATTGTTACCGCCCTCACTCTTCTCTTTCATTCATTCGCCTTTCTTCCTTCTTCTGTCTCCCTTTTTTTCTGTCTCCTTTTTCTTCTCTGTCTCCTTTTCTCATGTCTTCGTTTCCTCGGTATGTGTGTCTCCAACTCTGTTTCTTTGGCTTAAGTCATTCCCCTCCTTTCTCATTCCCTCCTCTCTTTCTTGTGCTTCATCCCTCCTTCTTTCCATATCTTTCCTTCCTTCTCTTCCTTCACCTCACCTATCTTCCTCTCTCCCTCACTTTCTTGCTATTTCACTTCCAGGATGACAAACAAAGCCTGAGCCTCAATCCTATTCAAAGATGATTGAAAACCCGAATTGAAATTGATGAGCAGAATTCGCTTCGGAGTCTCCTTTGTCTCTTGGGCGCAAGATAATTGCTGGATTGAGGGTTGGAGGAATGCGGTTGTTAGCTTAAGACATGTGATTGTTGATTGAAGATATGCAGTTGTTGGTTGATGCCATGCGGGTGTTTAAAAAATGAAACTTGATTGACAGTTGATATGTGGGTGATGGGGAGAGGTCACAGTCGATAGATTGAGGGGATTGAAAGACGTATCGTCACCCCAAATTGAGAATGGAAATTGCAAGTACATAAAGAAATTGAAGAATAATTCAATCCATAGAAAACACACATATTTAATCATTTGAAATTGATGGATTTAGTGCTGGTGTTAGCGAGGTCTAATCAACTCTCCTCTCCAACACCCTGGTAACCACCTGATTGGTTGAGGATCTCGGTTGAATGACCCAGATAGCTGGCTAGATATCTTCTATCTTTACGCACAATCAACCTCTGTAATTGAGGAATTGATGGCCCGCCGGCCGCGATTGATGATGGCTGATGAAGCGAGGAGCAGCATAATGGATTGATGACATTGATGAAGAGCCTATGGGGGAGCAGAAGGAGGAGGAGGAGGAGGAGGTGGAAGAGGAAGAGAAAGGAGAGAATAAATAGAACGAAAGATAAAAATTAAGAATATAAAGATTTCTCTTTTTCGTTTTCCCTATTTATTGTGTCTTTTGACACATTTTGCTCTCGTCTCTCTCTCTCTCTCGCTCTCTCTCTCTCATTAAATCATTCTCTCACTCTTGTTTTAATTCTCTCTCTGCTCTTTATATCTCATATTTCGTATCCCATGTTCTCTTTCTTATCTCATGTTGTTATCCTTTGAAATTTCTCTCTTCCTTTCTTTCTTTGTTTCTCATTGCCTTTCTCCCCATATCCTCTATCTGGCCCATTTCCCCTTTCCTCGACTTTCTTTTCTCCTCTCTCATTCTATCTACCTCTTATTCATCCACTTCTGTTCTCTCCATCTCTTCTCTCCCTCCTTTCTCTTGCGTCTCTGTCTTCTACCTCATACACCCGTATATATTTTTGCACTATTTTTAGTAACACAGCGGCGCTCATGCCATTAAAACTTCCTTGGAAACTCAGCGTTAATAATGTGATCGTTGGATTAATCGAGTCTTGACAATTCGGCAGATATATATACCTTCAGTCCCTCTCTCTCTCTCTCTCTCTCTCTCTCTCTCTCTCTCTCTCTCTCTCTCTCTCTCTCTCTCTCTCTCTCTCTCTCACACATACACACACACACACAAGAAACAATGGATGACATTGTAGGCACTGTCGAAGTGGTAGAAAAATACCTAGAGGAACTAGATGCGACAAAATCAATGACTAGGTTTGGGGACCAGGCCACCTAGTCTCACCATGGCTGTTAAAAGAGGCTGCAGAACTATTTGGTCACTATTATCTATTGTTTTTTTAAATAAAACGCTTGAGAGAGGAAATCTCCCAGAAATCTGGAAAAAATGCAAACGTCGTCCCAGTATTCAAAGACGGTAATATTATAAAGGAGGCATTAAATTACAGACCAATATCTCTGACAATATTCCAAGTGCTAGACTGAACTGGGTAAGGGAGTAACTAAAGGGCAGGAAGCAGAGAGTCACAGTCAGTGAGAGAGAGAAGGTTTCAAGCTGGAGGAGTGTAACAAGTGGGGGTCCCACAAGGCTCAGTCCTGGGACCACTGCTGTTCCTAATTGACGGAAACAACCTGCCCGAGGGAGTGAGCTCGGACATGTCAATGTTTACATGTGATGCAACGCTGATGAAGAACGTGAAAACAGATGAAGACTGCAGGAAGTTGCAAGAGGACTTTGACAAACTCCAGGAGTGGTCAGGTAAACAATTGCTAGAATTCAATCCCATCAAATGTAAGGTAATAGGAAATGGAGAGAGGAGACCACCTTACCTCGAGGTTACCTTACGATGATTTCGGGTCTCAATGGCCCCCAACTAGGCCTCCTGGTTGTTGGACTGGCCAACTAGGCTGCTGGAAGCGCAAATGAGCCGACGGGACGTAAGGAAGTACTCGTACCCAGTACGGGGAGTTAACAAGTGGAATACTCTAAAAGAGGAAGTTGTGGAAGCCACCTCCAGGCACAACTTCCAGCCCCGATTCGAAAAAAATTCGAAAGTCAGAGTAGTTAGGTTGTAACGCAAGAGGTACATGACTGGTAGGCGGGGTATCAAGAGCTGGACCTCACTCCCTCGTAGACACTGTTAGGTAAGTACACATACACACACACACACACACACACACACACACACACACACACACACACACACACACACACACACACACACACACACACACACACACACACACACACACATGTAGAGCGCTGGTGGTTGAGAGAGAGAGAGAGAGAGAGAGAGAGAGAGAGAGAGAGAGAGAGAGAGAGAGAGAGAGAGAGAGAGAGAGAGAGAGAGAGAGAGAGAGAGAGAGAGAGAAAGAGAGAGAGAGACACGTCTGAACACTCTCCCATCAACCAATCAGCGAGCACCACACTCTTACCAGACGCACCCAATCCATAACGTCACGGCAGTCAAACACCCAAACATCGAGACGCAACCAATCCGTGACGTCACGGCGGTTCCACCCCCCCCCCCCCAGGCGCCAGCCAATCAGGAAACCTCTCACTTCATCACGCTGCACCAAATCCATGACGTCATTGCAGACACACGTCGCTCGCCAGCCAATCAGCGGTTGTGTGGGTTTTCTGCCGTATTTATCAACGCAAATGGCCCGTGCATATTTGAGAAGAATGAACGACACGGAACTAAATCACAGCCAAATCTCCGAGTCACTTATAGATTAACTTTTTTTCGGTCTAAGAACTTTTGAAACCCGCCGAAATGTGGGCCACCACGAAGGGAATTTGTAAAGGTTTGATGGGGCGGAACTTAGTTATGGATACCGTCATTTCACAAACCGGAATTATCATACTGAAAGGATTGGTTAAAAGGCAACCTTTGATCGTTTCAAAATACCGGAAGAGTCGCCTTGTCGACAGATTACAGAAAACTAGTATTTTCTTCTCTGTCTGTCTCTCTCTCTGTCTCTCTCTGTCTCACTCTGTCTATCTCTTGTAGTCACGGGTCGTGGTATCTATCCAGGGCGCCGGCGAAGAAATAGATGCGGCCGAGATTATTTTAACAAATACTTTGTCGATATTGGAAGGATCAGCGAAGCTCAATCCACTGTTTGTGTCGCTGGGGCTGTGTGAGAGTTTGTGACGTTCCAGAGATGCTAGTCCTGTACACTAACTAGGGGTGAAGTGAATGAAGACTCCCGCCTACTGGTAGTCCTGTGTACTAACCAGGATGTGTAGCGATTGGAGACTATACTTGGGTGAAGCTGCGGTTTGTGGCTGGGAGTCGACAATGCGGGCCAACCATCGGGTATTGGAGACAATATATTGGTCACAACGCCACAGTGAACACGGGTGAAGAGTTCCTGGTGTGTGTGTGGTGTGTGTGTGTGTGTGTGTGTGTGTGTGTGTGTGTGTGTGTGTGTGTGTGTGTGTGTGTGTGTGTGTGTGTGTGTGTGTGTGTGTGTGTGTGGTGTGTGTGTGTGTATGTGTGTGTGTGTGTCTGTATATGTGTGTGTGTGTATATGTATGTGTGTACGTGTGCGTTTGTGCGTGTGTGTGTGTGTGTGTTTACGTGTGCGTTTGTGCGTGCGCACGCCCAGCCTCAATACTCTGCCAAAATTAATCGTGGATCCTCATTAATATCTAATTAACATAATTAACATTTCTTGAACCTTTACTCAAAGATCCTATTCCACTTATCTCACCTGATGGGAACGCATTACCCGGCCACTGACGGCATTCCCATTACCTTACTCAACATGTGAGAAGATATGTGACCCGCGCCTCGCTTCTCAAACAAATAATTAATAATTTTAGATGACCTAGCATGACCTCTCGACCTCTGCTTCAACGTAATAAACCATTCTATGTTGCAAGGACCTATCTAAATCAATCAGTATTGCAAGGGCCTGTCTAAATCAATCGGTATTGCAAGGACCTATCTAAATCGGTATTGCAAGGACCTATCAAACACACTCCGCATTGAAAAAAACGATAAGAAACAATTGGTGTTGCAGGAGCCGGTCTAAAATGCAATGAATTTCAGGGGGGGGGGGGGTCGACAACACAATAGAGATAGCATGGTCCACGACACCTTAACTACTGGTTAGGCATATATAATGACCTTGTAATCATGAACCCCCGACACCTAAACGACCCGCTTCGTTAACGTAATGACCGAGTATCACTCGTGGGTCTTCCTGCTCGTGTAATTACCGTTCTCAGCTAACTACGTAATGCAAACAGCAGCGTCTTAACCAGCAGGGAACGACCAGTCCCCCCTCACACGACACACACACACACACACACACACACACACACACACACACACACACACACACACACACACACACACACACACACACACACACACACACATGCTCTCATTCCTCAAGCAACCTCTCCCTCACAATTATGTTGTCTGTCTGACTCACGCTCATTGGGTCGTAAACTGCCTGGTCAATACCTTGGAGGCCTATTAGGGTACACCACCACGGTACACCACGGTACACCACCTTCACAGGTACACTTGGTCTACCCGAGAGATGAGTTGATGAATTGGCCGATGATGGTTAACTATTTTGGATTGTTTGACTACACCCCACGACACACACACCAGTTGATCGACAGTTGAGAGGCGGGACCAAAGAGCCAGAGCTCAACCCCTGCAAGCACAACTAGGTGAGTATTAGATGAACACACACACACACACACACACACACACACACACACACACACACACACACACACAATAAAAACAGAAACAGTACTCCTTTCTCCCGGCCATCCCCTGCGCCAGACAAACACAGAACAACCCAACAAATACAATCATTGAAAACAAAGTAACTACCCCCCTTCCCCCCCCCCCCCCGACCTCACCCAGTAATCCTCCCTCTCGTGTACCCCCCCTCCCTCCCCCCCTTCCCCCCCAACAGCAAACAATATTATATTTCTCAATACTTCAATGTTTAAATCATTATTTCTCAATTCCCCCGTCACCTTTCCCGACTAAGATTCCCTTTCCCACCGTCCTAATACTTCCCCTCTCAAGACCCTAATATTTCCCCTTTCCACGATCCTTATACTTCTCTTCTTAAGATCCTAATACTTATACCCCTCTCCCACGAGCCCAATATCCCCTTTCCCCCCTCTTAATACCCCTCCCCAGCCTTCTCAAAAACCCCAAATACTCCCTCTCGTAACTCAAATACATCCCAACCTCACATCACCAAGGACCCAAATACACCATTTCTTTTAAAACAAATCTGTAATAAAAATCTGGGAGCTTATTCAGAGTTTTGGCGATCAAAGGGAAATCCCACAATAGCCACATATATCTTACCGGGGCGTTTGCTAACTACCACACCTTCGTAGTTCGGGAATGTTAACTACCCTGAATAGCGAGGAGTTTGGTGATAATTAGCGAGAGGGGAAAAAAGGTAGTCGAACCTGTCCTGTCGTTTAATTCACCGTAGTTTTAACATTGTCGACCACACCGTCAAAAGTCCAGTGCTTTAAGGAAGTGTAAAAGCACCGTTATATGGACGTTTTATGGGACTTGTGTGCGTAGGTCTCCCTATTAGGGAGAGAAACCTGCTTACTAATCACTGCTAATCTCAGCAGTGATTAGTAGCGGTAATTATTACTAGGGGAAAATTTACACCATATTAATTATACATTAATGAAAGCATTACCATTTGTTAACCCTAACCAAAGCCAACGTGACTAACTAGTCACGTGGTACTGGTTTAACCAACGCACCAGGAGACAACGCATCACCGTTGTTAAATATGCGATAATTACAACTACACTCATTTAAACATATTCAGTAATTCCCAGCACAATTAACTGTCATTCCGTATTATTAGAGTAAAGTTCTGTCTATGAAAATCATATATATAAACACTATATGATCTGAAAGGCATGGATGTGGAATGTAGTCACAATAACGAGGGCTGAAGAATTAATGCTCAACCCCCCCCCCCCACACACACACACACATCAGAAAATGAAACGTCGGACTGAAAAGACGACGTTTCAGTCCGTCGTGGACCGTTATCAGTCTTGACAATAGTCCAGGATGGACCGAAACGTCTTCGTTTCTTCATTCCCAGAGAGGCGTGTGTCGGGTTTCACACATGTGTGCTAATGGTCCAACTGGGGTTCGTTGTCGAAACAACGAAGTGAAAAAAGTATAAGGGATCAAAATATTCATCAAAGCGAAATTTTGTTGACATTCCACACATTGTGTGATTTGCAGGCGATGAGTCACAATAACGTGGCTAAAGTAAGTTGACCAGACCACACACTAGAAGGTGAAGGGACGACGACGTTTCGGTCCGTCCTGAACCATTCTCAAGTCGATTGTGAATGGTCCTTGAGAATGACTTGACTTGACAATCGACTTGTTTCGGTCCTGGACCGAAACGTCGTCGTCCCTTCACCTTCTAGTGTATGGTCTGGTCAATTGTGTCATTTCTTGTCATCTAACAATCAAATCTAACTATAAATTATATCTAATTAATCAAACACCTGACTGTAAGCAGTAACGTAACTTCAAAGGCAATTAAGTAACGACGAACAGTGATAACAGAGGTCGACGCCTCCAGACAGACGCCGTGACAGTCCCTACTTGACGGACGCCAGACGTGTCAAGGGACCCGGAAGCATAAAAAGTGGCCGGAGTTCGATGTCACCTCTCAAATGCTCTCCCGTTTCCCCACTAAAGACTAACGAACTCACAATCCTAACGCTCATATGCGTCACATAAGGTCACGAAAATCGTCGGACTAGAAAATGGAAGCGGCTGGCGAAAGTGACGTTTTACTGTCCCGTTTTCTGTTTTGGGTCCTCTGGTAGGTTAGGAGAGACCACGTTAAATTGACCCTACTCATCAGTGCGTACTGTGCATGGTTAAAAATCTATTACCGTGTTTATCTTAGTGATTTACAGTGAATATGGATACCCTCCTGTTGCAATTTAATATCAGTTCCTCAGTGACAAACAGATGTGGCCTTGATACAAGAGATGTGAATGTCAACACACAATGCAGGTCGGCGTTCAATCCCCGACCATCCAAGTGGTTGGGCACCATTTCTGCCCCCCTGTCCCATCCCAAATCTTATCCTGACCCCTTCCCAGTGCTATATAGTTCTAATGGCTTGTCGCTTTCCCCTGATAGTTCCCTTCTCTTCTAACAAGTTACAAAATTATTATTATTATTAAAATTATTATTATTCATAAACAAATCCCAATGGCGTGATATATCAATGGTCTGAAAAGCTTCATTTACCCTGAATGGGTTAGGAGAAGCGGTGTCTGGGGACCACTAGAACGCAGGTTCGAATCCCCCTCAGTGCCCCCAATGATTTTCTCGATATTATTAATATTTTTATTGTTATTATAAAAATTATTATTATTTTATTATAAATATTATCATTAAGAGATATCAGGAGAATTATTATAGAAAGTTACATATATATACCAACTTTTTAATATATATTTTCTTGTTTTGCAGGTGAGTTTCCATGGCAACGGTGAGTGTAGTTTCAATGGTAACAACGATGAAGATTACACTGATGGGTGATTACACTGATGGGTGATTACACTGATGGGTGATTACACTGATGGGTGATATTACAGTGATGAGTGTGATTACAATATTGAAGGGAATACAATGTTGAAGGGATTACAATATTGAAGTTATTACAAAGATGAAGGGGGATTACAATTAAGAGGGAATTACAATGAAGAGGGAATCACAATGAGGAATGGATTACAATGAAGAGGGGATTTATATAAGAAGGGGGGGATTGATATAAGGAGGGGATTACAGTGATGAGGAGAATTGCAATGATGAGTGAGATTACAATATTGAGGAGTGACAAAAATGAGGAGAATTACAATTAGAACAACGATGAGTGTTGAGTTTCCATGACAACGGTGAATTGTGTGCGAGAGAGAGAGAGAGAGAGAGAGAGAGAGAGAGAGAGAGAGAGAGAGAGAGAGAGAGAGAGAGAGAGAGAGAGAGAGAGAGAGAGAGAGAGAGAGAGAGAGAGAGAGAGAGATACAGACACACACACAAACGCATCAACACAGAGTTGCGAGGGGTTAAAACTCTAAGGACACATCACGCATGGATGGCCTTACCATCGTTAAATTGCCTGGCATGTCATTAGAGTGGCACGGGGGGGGGGGTATAGTCCGTAGGCACTCTAACAACGCCAATAAAACTATACTTGACTGACCTTCCAATGTTAAATTGCTTGTGCTAACAACTAGGTTCAGTCCTCTGATACAGGAGGGGGGGGGTGTAATTGTTGCTGTGGGCTACGTAACGTGAGTCTGGAGTCTGTCTATATTTCTGGAGTGTCGGCTCTGTCTATATATAGAGAGAGAGACAGAGAGGGATATAGACAGAATTATATTTTGGGTTCAATATACTTATCTGTTGTTCCCTCCTGTTGATTCTGTGTCTTTTTTATTAATGTCTTTATTTACTCCTTCTTTATTTATGTTCCTCTTTCTCCTTCTCTCTCTCTCTCTCTCTTTTTTACTCCTCAGAACTTCACTTTCACTCCCTTTACTTATTCTTATCTTTCTCCTCTCTTCGCTCTCTATTTTCACTCTCAATTCTTTCACATAATTATCTGATCTCTAATTCTCTGTCCCATCTCTTTTCCTCCCTCTTTCGCCTACTCTATTCCCCTCACTTATTCCCCCCCCCCACCCACTTTCTCTCTTCCCTCTCTCTCTTATTCCCTCATGTATCCGCCCTCTTTCTCTCCTTGTCAATCAGATCGTCCGGCATTACCCTTTTTTTTTTTACAGGGCATCGACCCAATTATTCCCCGCTGCTACCACTATCTTCCTCTACCACCATCGTCTACCGCAATCGCCATCTACCTTAAGAGTATTGCTACAACTATCGTTCCCCCCCACCACTTCTACCACAACTGCTACCATCAGCATCACTACCACCACCACCAACAAGCTCATTATCCTCCACTTAAACTGACCTCCTCCCCCCCCCCCCAAGCCCTTATCTTATTCTTATCATCTCTGACGTTGTTTCAATTATCTTTGGTCTTCTCGTTTGTTTCCGCTAATTAGTATATTTATCATCTTCTCCCCTTCTAAGTCCTTCCTCTAGCACTTGATCTCATTCCTCCCTTCCCTCATTCTCATTTTCACTTCCTCTGTTTCTTTCTTTCTCTCTCTCTGTCTCTGCTAATTTGTCTTTTCTTTTGTTTTTCATTCATGTTCCCAGTTTATTGCGATCCATTCATCTAGTTCTCCACTTTCCTGTCTGTCTGTCTGTCTGTCTGTCTGTCTGTCTGTCTGTCTGTCTGTCTGTCTCTCTCTCTCTCTCTCTCTCTCTCTCTCTCTCTCTCTCTCTCTCTCTCTCTCTCTCCAGCCCTCCATCTATCATTAGTGTTTTTTTCTCACTCTGTCTTTGAAGATCATCAGTGCTTCAGACAAAGGAGAGAGAGTTCTTAGTAGACTACTGCGCCACAGAAGGGTCAAAGCGTATGTCAAGTACTTGCCAGTACTGTCAAATGCCACAGTCTCACTTCAAGTGCTATTGACCGATTATCTTGAACCGCATAATCTCTCACCTCAAGACTTTGGCCCGAAGCAGTGACTCGATGCTTCGATCCGAAATTTTGACCGGAAACCTCGACAGCCAGGCTTTGGACTGAAGTCTTAATCCAAAGCCTTGGCTTGAAGCCTTGACCCGGAGCCTTGACCCGGAGCCTTGAACCGGAGACTTGACCTAATTCATATGATTTGAAAAAAAACTTTAATCTCTTATTGCCTAGTCTGCGTTCAGTGCCATTTGATGTTTTGATAACTAATTTATTTGAGTGCGACTCAAAATAACGGTGATGTTTGATACCAGACAGGCAGACAATCAGTCAGACAGACAGGTAGTCAAACACAGACAGACAGACAGACAGACAGACAGACAGGCAGACAGACACAGACAGACAGACAGACAGACAGACAGACAGACAGACAGACAGACAGACAGACAGACAGGCAGACAGACACAGACAGACAGACAGACAGACAGACAGACAGACAGACAGACAGACAGACAGACAGACAGACAGACAGACAGACAGACAGACAGACAGACAGGCAGACAGACAGACACAGACAGACAGACAGACAGACAGACAGACAGACAGACAGACAGACAGACAGACAGACAGACAGACAGACAGGCAGACAGACACAGACAGACAGACAGACAGACAGACAGACAGACAGACAGACAGACAGACAGACAGACAGACAGACAGACAGACACAGACAGACAGACAGACAGACAGACAGACAGACAGACAGACAGACAGACAGACAGACAGACAGGCAGACAGACACAGACAGACAGACAGACAGACAGACAGACAGACAGACAGACAGACAGACAGACAGACAGACAGACAGACAGACAGACAGACACAGACAGACAGACAGACAGACAGACAGACAGACAGACAGACAGACAGACACAGAATGCAAGGGAACAACTAACAACAAGAGACGTAACTAAAGCAACTGAGCCAGCCAGTATATCACCGTGGATATTATACTACAAGCATACTACTGCCATTGGTCTTTAATGATTCAATCACAAAGGGGGAATTGCCCAGCTGTTTGAAGAAGGCAAATTGTGATACCAGTATACAAGAAAGAAGATAGAGAAGAGCTACTTGACTACAGACTAGCATCACTAACAAGCATCCCCCCTTCAAAGTACGCGAAAGATGACTAAGACTAATTACCACCTAGAGAAAACTAGGTACTTAAACATGCATCATCATAGCTTTAGGGAAGGGAAATCATGCCTTAGGAACCTACTGGAGGTCCATGAAAATGTATAACGAAAATATGCCAGGAAAAAGAAGAACGGGCAGATTACATCTCTATGGACTGTCAAAAATACTTTTTGACAGTCCAAATACTTTTTGGTACTGTGTCAAAAATACTTTTGACACAGTACCAAACAAGAGATTCCACCAGAAACTTGAGAGGCAGGCAGGAGTAAGTGGGATAAACACTGATATAGGTAAGGCAATACTTAAAAATCAGAAATCAGAGTCAGAGTGCGGGCCGAGAGGTCGTGTTAGGTCTTGGCTGACGAGCGGAGTTCCTCAAGGATCGGTGCTGGGACCCAAACTAACTCTCATTTCTGTTAATGGCCGACAGAAGCTTTATATGTCGATGTTTGCAGATAATTAAAAATTAATGAAAAGGGCTATAGACAGATAAGGATTATAAGATTCTCCATGATGACTTAGACAAGCTACAGAATTGGTCTGAGAAATGGCTTCTGGATTTCAACGCCAGCAAGTGTAAGGTGATAGATATGGGAATAGGTGAGAGGAGACAAAAAGAATAATAAAGAATGAGAGTATTTTTTCCTCCTTGTAACGACTAGAGAAAAATACTTAGGCTCGTATAAATAGAACAACAACAACAAAAACATACACAATACTAGCAAAAGTCAGAAAGTCGTTCAAGAACCTAAAAACAGAGGCACTTCGATCGCTGTACACCACCTACGTCAGACCAGATATATATTATGCCGCCACATCGTACAGGTCCCATCTGAGAAAACAAATAAGGAAACTGGAAAAAGTTCAGAAGTTTGTAACGAGACTCGCCCCAAAATTGCGAAGGATGAGAGATGAAGAAATACTCAAAGAACTAGATCTGAGAACAATAGAGGAGAGAGAGAGGGAGACATGACAGATAGATACAAAATACTTAATGAGATTAACAGAGTGGTAAAAGAGAACTTGTTTACAAAGCTTACCAATAGAACAAGGGAGCATGATTGGAAGCTTGAGAAATAAACGAGTCATAGAGATGTTAGAAAGTTTTCTCTTAGCGTGAGAGTAATGGGGAAAAATGGGACGAACAGAAAGAGCAAGTTGAAGAAACAAACATCATTCACAATTTTAGAAGCAGATATGATAAGGAAATAGATCAGGAGTCATTGAATTAGACAACTGGCGGTTAGAAAGACCGGATCCAAGAGCTAAAGCTCGGTTATGTAGGTACAAATATGTGAGTAATTTATACATTCACAAATTAATAGCAATATTAAAATATATATATATATATATATATATATATATATATATATATATATATATATATATATATATATATATATATATATATATATATATATATCTATATAAATGTTTAGTTGATAAACTATTTAACGATTTCATCTCCTTAATGATTCTATCCAAACAATCGTCCATTTATTAAAAAAAAATCAATCAGTTTTTCGTAATCAAAAAAGTTCAATTAAACTTCTTGCACCAACCTGAGCGAAAATTTACGCAAATGGACGAAGGTAAAAGATTTGTAATTGAAGGAATATCTGTTGCGTTTGGCAGACTTATATACCCCACAATGTATCGTTCATCTTCAAATTCTTTTGTTCGAACGATACGCTGATCGGACAGTTTGTATAGTTCGGTTTCTGGATATATTTTATTTATTAAATGAAATACATATTAAAACACATATGGGTGTATAGATAAACATGGGGGTATACATATGCGTAAGCATGCATTTACGCACTCAAAATACATGTATACATACGAAGTAAAGATACATATACAATAATACAGCTACTATGTATGTATATGTACATTAACCTACATATATTCGTAATATACACGCACATATGTGTGTTTATACACACACAGATGTGTATATTATATATACTACAAGTGTATATATACACTTACAGCATACATAATTATACATATATCAATATATACACAAAAAACACAAAAACCAGTACACCACTACTACTGGTGGTACTGTAAAGCAACCACAACCACCACTACTACCACAACCACCACCAACAACACTACTACAACCACCATTCCCCCAACCACTACGTTTTGGAACTGTCAGCCCCCCCAAAACAATATGAATCTTTCATTCTGGACCCCTGGTCCCATTACCAGTACATAAGGGGGGTTTACCAGTACATAAAAGGGGTTACCAGTACAAAAGAGAGGTTACCAGTACATAAGGGGGGTTTACCAGTACATAAGAGAGGTTACCAGTACATAAGAGGGGTTTCCGGTACATAAAAGGGGTTACCAGTACATAAGAAGGTTTCTTTGAAAGGGATTCACTGCCCAGACCTAACTATGGGAAGTGGACAATTCTTGTACTGTGTACTAGAGGTGTTAGTATAGTTAGTATAGCTCTAACAAAGGCTCTATGGTTAGATAGAGCTCTAACAAAGACTCTACGGTTAGACAGAGCTCTAACAAAGACGTTACCATCCACACAAAATTAGTTACCATCTAATGCAAATTTGCATGACTAAGAATTAGCTAAATATATTCACTTTATATTTTACTTTACATATGCCTACTTATACTTATAGTTACTTCTAACCTACATTGGCACCTCATGATTCTAAATGCTTCTGAAATTGTTCTCTATTTGTTTAAAATGCAGATCCACATATGCAAATGAACCTAGGCTCTTTCAAATCAATATGAATAGGCTATAGTTCATAACAAACTACCACGACTCACAACAACAACAATAAACATCAACAACCACACAATAATAACATCACAACCATCCCCCCTAACCCCCCCCCCCCACAACCCCTCCACGTCCACCCAACCTCCTCTCCACTATCCTAACCTAACCTAACATAACCTCCAGTTACGTAAAAAAATTACTTTTTCCACTCCTCTAGACTCTCAATTCCTCTCTTCTAATTAGAGAAAATATTCCTAACTGGCAGAGAGAGAGTTCGTAGACGTGCCGAGGACACAGCACGAAGACCCTTGTGCTTTCACTGGGTTTTTGTTAAAGTTTAAATATATTTCTTAATTTGCTCAGAGTACGTGACGCATGAAAGGCTTACAGGGGGAGGAAGGAGAGAGAGAGAGAGAGAGAGAGAGAGAGAGAGAGAGAGAGAGAGAGAGAGAGAGAGAGAGAGAGAGAGAGAGAGAGAGAGAGAGAGAGAGAGAGAGAGAGAGATATGCTACAAATCATGCAAGAGGTTGAGAAGGTCAAGACTGAACAGGGTAGGAAGCAGGTCAGACAACCAGAGAAGCAAGCAGACTGAGAGTTAAGCAGACATACAGCCAGACTGGAAAGCAGGCAGCAAGGTAAGCAGAAATCTACACAGACAGACAGACAAATAACCCGGCATAGGAGAGACAGGCAGATATATTTGCAGTTATTCCCTTTCTTTGTAGTAAGGACCTTTTTTAATAATTAGTAATTTAGCGTATAGTTAGACCTAGGTTAGGTTAGGCGTTTAGGTTCTGCTAGCAATTATTGTGTACGAAGATGAAGCGTTTACAGAAGTGAGACTCGAACAGGGGTCGTCAGTGAGAAATGTCGAAACATCATCAGTTGAGTCATGGATAAAATATTTAGTATCAACAAATAGCGACTGGATTAAAGAGCAAGTACACACACACACACACATACATATATATATATATATATATATATATATATATACCAGAGAAGTGATCCTCTTGCTCCCCTTCTTTTCTGCTTAGTCTTAAAAGAAATCACCGAAAGCTTGTCCAGCGAGTTCAACATCTGGTTTTTGGATGATGGCACTATAGCTGGCACCGTAGACCACCTCTTGTCAGATATCAGGAAAATAAGGGAGCAAGAAGTAAGCCTGGGTCTCGTCCTGAACCCTTCCAAGTGTGAAGTAGTCTCCTCCAACCCAGACATCGTAGCTAGAATAAGGTCTGCCTTGCCTGGAGCCCATGTCATTAGGGCCGAGAACAGCACCCTCCTTGGAGCTCCCCTCGGGTCTAACGCCATTGAGGAGATCCTCGACAAGAAAATCGCAGACCTTAGGAGGATGGAAGACAGAATAGGTGACATCGATGCCCACGATGCTTTTTATCTCCTCACCAAATGCCTATCCCTTCCGAGGCTAACCTACTTTCTGAGGTGCGCCCCATCTTACAACAACCCAAAGCTTGACGAGTATGACCTCCTACTGAAGACCATGCTGGAAAAAGTTGTTAACCTCTCTCTCAACGAATGCCAGTGGAAACAAGCCACTCTTCCTGTCAGGCTCGGTGGCTTGGGTGTCCGCACCGCCACCCAAATTGCAGTCCCAGCCTTCCTGTCTTCCTCCTCAGCATCAGATGACCTGGTTAAGGAAATTCTACCTGACACCCTGAGTGATGTAGCGGGGATACAGGACCCCCACTACACGGAATGTGACACGAAATGGGGTGCCATGACAGACCCAGCACTCAGACCAGCCATGCCGAAAGCCAAGAAACAATCCAGTTGGGACAGCCCCATTGCAGACAAAGAAGCCACAGCTTTGCTGGAGGCAGCAACAACCCCCAGTGATCGTGCACGCCTCACAGCTGTGCAGGCTCCCCATGCAGGGGACTTCCTTCTGGCAGTCCCTATGTCTGCGACAGGCACACGTCTTGATCCGCAGGAGCTCCGTATTGCAGTCGCTCTCCGCCTTGCTGCCCCTATCCACACTGTTCACAGGTGTATTTGCGGCGAGGCAGATGCTGACGAATATGGATTGCATGGCCTGCACTGTGGAAAATCGGGTGGTTGGCACACTAGACACGACGAAGTCAACGACATCATTAAAAGAAGCCTTGCCTCTGCTCAGTGTCCAGCGGAGAGAGAGCCCCGCAACCTACTGAACCGTGACTCTGTTAGCTTTGCCGGCCGACCAGACGGAATCACACTGCGTCCGTGGAAGGGTGGCAGGCAGTTAGCATGGGACTATACTTGCGTATCCACCCTGGCAACGACATACATCACCCTCTCTGCCGGCACGGCAGGAGCCGCAGCGACACACAGAGAAAAACAAAAGTCAGTCAAGTACAGGCAATTAGATCAAAGGTACAATTTCGTTCCAATAGGGTCTGAGACCCTAGGCCCATGGGGTGAGAGTGCAAGAAGGTTTCTTAAGGATCTTGGTTCCAAGCTCATTGACACCACAAGAGACCCTAGAGCAGCAAGTTTTCTCTTTCAGCGCCTCAGTGTCGCGATCCAGAGGGGAAATGCCCGCTGCATCCTCGGTTCCTGCCCGGCGTCGGAGGAGTTCGAGGAAATCTACAGCCTCTAGGAAGCGAACTTTTTCTTGTGTCCTCTTAATGTTCATTTTTTGTATAAAATCAGATATGTAACTGTATAACCTTGCATAATAAAGTGTACATCATAATAAAAAAAAAAGGGGGTGGTAGGAGAAGTGAACACTCTTTCGTATTCAGAGTTAAATGTCAAGTTTTTCCCTGAGTGCTCTGTGTTCCCTTCTCTGAGGCTGTGGGTCCCTATAATTACACCAGTGGTGGTACCCCCCTATATATATATATATATATATATATATATATATATATATATATATATATAATATATATATATATATATATATATATATATATATATATATATATATATATATATATATATATAATATATATAATATATATATATATATATATATATATATATATATATATATATATATATATTCAAATAGCATGTGTAATTATGTATATTGAAACCTTGTTTTCGTTGCATGAATACAGTACTGTGTATTTAAATATGTATGTACGTTTAGTTTTACTTAATAGTAATCACCTCATTGTACTTTCGGGGAGGGGGGGGTTGAGCTTCGGCTCTTGTCCCCGCCTCTGAATTGGTTTAAAGATTACTGAGCCTATTGAACTCTATTATATCTACATTTGAAACTGTGCACGGAGTCTGCCTCCACACCATCACATAACTAATTTAATAACTACTCTGACACTGATAAAATTCGTTTTAACATATCTGTGGCTAATTTGGTTACCCTGTTTCCACCCGTGTCCCCTTGTGAGTATCTCACCCGTTTTAAACAGTTTGTTTTGACCATACCAATTCCTCTGAGAAATTTACATGTTGTAAACATGTTTCCCTTACTCGTCTGTCATCCAGCGAAGTGAGGTACAATTCACACAACCTTTCCTCGTAACTCATACCTCGTAGCTCTGAGACTAGTCTGGTGACATATCTTTGAACCTTCTTCATATTTGTATGTATCACTAAGAACTCTTTGACCCGGCCAGGATTCGAACCCATGCCGTCCAGGATCACCCCTAAACGTACACAGTACCGTGACCACCGCACCAATGAACGTCTATGCGGTGGTCACGGTACTGTGTACGTTTAGGGCTGATCCTGGACGGCATGGTTTCGAATCCTGGCCGGGTCAAAGAGTTCTTAGTGATCTATGGCTTGCGCGTTCATGCAGCTTTCTCACATATGTATGTATGTATGAATGTATGTATTTCCCTACCCGAGATAAGCTATTTATATTTTGTAACAAATATACAATTGATTATATGTAACTATTAGCAACAATTAGAAAATTCACACCACATCCCAAACAAAATTTGCATACATATCTAATTTAATGGATTAGATTGATTTATGAAAAGCTAATGTAATCCTGCAATTACATTGATCTACCCCAGGCTCTTGTAATCCTCGCAGACAGCTCATCAGTTATATTAATTGCCATAATTATAGAACCTAATTCCTACCCATTTGTCATTCATTAATAAATACGTTATTGTGCTGCAAATTTCCATCCATTTTTAAATTGTAATTATAGATGCGTTGCATTGAACTCTCGTCTGCAGATTGTGAGAGTTCCGGTTCTAAGAGGTAATTAAGTGGTTCACACCTGTTAAATTCGAAGCCCGTCCTCATAAACAAAGACCAGAGTCCATTCCATGCACCCGCCAACCCCCCCCCCCCAGTTTATAAATGAAAAAACGGTTTACACATGACTCACAACTCATGAGATTCGAACACTTCCGGAACAAGTGCTTCGCTGACGACATTTGTTCGAACCACAACCCAGTAAATACTTCTTCGCCCCATACCTAAATATACAAATAATCGGCAAAACAAAGCCTAAACACACAGCCTAACCTAACCTAACCTAACCTAACCTAACCTAACCTAACCTAACCTAACCTAACCTAACTAATGCCTAAATATGCACAAAATGATTATATATAATAAAATTAATCTGTATTTGAGAACATTTTTATTTTGAATGAATAAAATTGATGAATGCGTCTTTGGGGGTCGACCGCTGGATAGAATGGACTTGGTCTAAGGACGGGTTGAAATGTGAACCCGATTCTAAACAACAAGATCCACATACAGAGAGAGAGAGAACAAATTTCAGAAGATAATGCAAAATAGTTTCTATATAATATAAAATGGTTTCTATAATATAAAATGATTTCTTAAACATAACATCACTTCTATAATGTAAAATCTTTTATAATATAAAATAATTTAAATAATATAAAATTGCTTCAATAATATAAAACTGTTTCCACAATATAAAATAATTTTTATAATATAAAATTGTTTCAATAATATGAAATAACTTGTTTTATAGAAAATCGTGTCTAGTTTATGTTCTCAATTACCTCCTTCCACAAAGAATAATTACCAAACGCTCGTTTAATCCTAACGACCCAAAACATGTTACGAATATCAGTGACCAACTATAGTCACCTAAGCGAACGAAGACATTAAACAACACAACCATGTCGTAAATGAACCGTTAACCCAAGACAATTATTATTAAGTATAACATAAAGTATCCTTAATAATGATAAAATAATGAGGCTGTATTGTGGGATCGAACCCAGGTCCCTGGACTCCCCAGGCACAAGTCCTGGTGACATTAGAGTGATGTAACATTAACATGCCCAAATATATATAATAAAAAAGATGAAATAATTTTTTTTCATTACATTATGTTAGTTAACCATAAAAAAATGGAGATTTCGGGCATACTATTAGAAAATTTATAAATGATTCATAAAATGCTAATATTTTGACACAATAACTCAAATTCAAAATGGAAATTTTTGATTGATGTGATTGTTTACCTGAATAACATAATTTTCGCTTCCTAACTTCACCGGAAGTCACTTTAATGCATGTTTGAAACCTATTGTATTTACTAACATTCAACTGTATTATTATCTAAATTAATGCAGTTTTAGTGTGTATTTGGTAGTCGTTCTATCACTTGACTGGCAGTTGTTCCATCACCTGACTGGCAGTTGTTCCATCACTTGACTGGCAGCAATCATCCTTCATTCCAGCAACTCAACAAATCATCAATCAACCCAGTAAGACATCAATCAATCCCAAACTTCATTCAGCTCAATTGTAAATTGTTAACATCGACATTATCGCCTCAAAGACATCCCGTTTCCCGGTTGATGTTAAGTTGCACTTAAACCTATTTCGTCCAATTTCGTTCACTTGCAAAAATGATTAGTTTTGGATGATTTTTTTTTTGTTTGGCAAATCCCTACTCACCCCCTCCCCCCCAAAAAAACAATTTCACCTCTATAAATCTCAAATCTTCTTTTTGCCAATTTCAGATCCATCTCCAGATCAGCAAATGGATTAAAACCACTCTGTAATTCCGTGGATTTCATAATTACTGTTGTAATTCCTGTAACTTAACTAATCATTCCACAGTGAATTCCCGGATTTTCGCCGTTTAAATGCAATATTCCCGTAATTGTCTCAAATCACTCGATGAACACACACACACGCAGCTATTAACCAATCTTACAATCAGCTGAGGCTATTCACTTAACTAGTCTTCCAATCCCTCAACTTATCATTAAGTAAATGAATCTTCCAGTCTATGAATTTCCATTTTCCAGGATTTGAAAACTAATTTTCAAGCCCCACAGTTGAGACTATACCCAAAAAATTGTGCCAATACTTCTGCTGACGATTAACCTTACCAATCCCCTTAATCCTCATCTGACGCTACTAAATAACCTTACGAATCTCCCAATCCCTCAACTGACGCTATTAAGTAAATCACTCCCCCCCAATCCCAATCACCAGACGCCATCAACTAGCTAAACCCATCTTCCAACTCAATATCTCAGCTAGCGCCATCAATTAATTAACCAATCCCATACACCATCTATCTCAACCAATCTTAGTGACCCAGGCCACCATCAAGAGCCTCTATAGTGACCCAGGTCACCATCAAGAACCTCTATAGTAACCCTATAGGGGTCACTGTAGGAGCTGCCTCGTATGGACAAATAGGAGCTGCCTCGTATGAACCAATAGGAGCTGCCTCGAATGAATCAATAGGAGCTGCCTCGTATGGACCAATAGGAGCTGCCTCGTATGAACCAATAGGAGCTGCCTCGTATGAACCAATAGGAGCTGCCTCGTATGAACCAATAGGAGCTGCCTCGTATGAACCAATAGGAGCTGCCTCGTATGAACTAATAGGAGCTGCCTCGTATGAACCAATAGGAGCTGCCTCGTATGGACCAATAGGAGCTGCCTCGTATGAACCAATAGGAGCTGCCTCGTATGAACCAATAGGAGCTGCCTCGTATGAACCAATAGGAGCTGCCTCGTATGAACCAATAGGAGCTGCCTCGTATGAACTAATAGGAGCTGCCTCGTATGGACCAATAGGAGCTGCCTCGTATGAACCAATAGGAGCTGCCTCGTATGAACCAATAGGAGCTGCCTCGTATGAACCAATAGGAGCTGCCTCGTATGAACCAATAGGAGCTGCCTCGTATGAACCAATAGGAGCTGCCTCGTATGGGCCAATAGGAGCTGCCTCGTATGGACCAATAGGAGCTGCCTCGTATGAACCAATAGGAGCTGCCTCGTATGAACCAATAGGAGCTGCCTCGTATGGACCAATAGGAGCTGCCTCGTATGAACCAATAGGAGCTGCCTCGTATGAACCAATAGGAGCTGCCTCGTATGAACTAATAGGAGCTGCCTCGTATGAACTAATAGGAGCTGCCTCGTATGAACCAATAGGAGCTGCCTCGTATGAACCAATAGGAGCTGCCTCGTATGAACCAATAGGAGCTGCCTCGTATGAACCAATAGGAGCTGCCTCGTATGAACTAATAGGAGCTGCCTCGTATGAACTAATAGGAGCTGCCTCGTATGAACCAATAGGAGCTGCCTCGTATGGACCAATAGGAGCTGCCTCGTATGGACCAATAGGAGCTGCCTCGTATGGACCAAAAGACCGCCTACAGTTTTCGTTGTTCTTATAATACATCTTCACCAATGTTGCTAAAATGCACAAGTTAAAATCGTCTCGATTTTAACTTGTGCCTATTTAATATTGGCTACCATGTCCCCCTACAAAGGGTAGCGTCCATTCATGCCTCCAGTTCAAATATAGAGAACAGGGGAGTTGGCGAGCAAGCCTTTCAGGGAGCCCCACCAGAAATTAAAAAAATATAGAGGCAGGTACATATTACAAAGAGTAGAGGCAGCACCTAGCGAGGGGAGTCGACGGGACACCCGCCGCAATCTTCCCCTTCGATGGAGACGGCTTTTTTAAACCAAGTCTATTTGTTGTCTTTCAGGCGGACATAGACTCCAGGGATGGGGAGGGGGGACAATTATGTAGAAGATGCGGCTTCTGTCAGCGATCACGTAACCCTTTGTTGACATCTGCGCTGTGTATGTTGCGGTGAATGACTCTTTAAGAGTTCCAGTCGTCCTTCCAGCGGACCCTTCGGAAGTCCCCCTTCGACTGGACCCTTCTGGAGGACCTTACAAAAGTGCTTTTGGTGGAGTGGTCTTCGAGAGAGAGCTCTTCTGGAAGTGTCTTTTGGGAGAACCATTCGTACCTTTTGGGAGTGTTCTTGGGAAGGACCCTTCAGACCCATCGCAAGGACCCTTCGGATGGAGCGTCTGGTAGATGTCTTCCACAGTTAGTGATAACATGCATCTCTTGCGATTAGTAGGGAGACGCTGGATGTATGGGACGATAACATCTTATGCCTTTGTAGAGAGCTGTGCCAGGAAGACCACCATGACATGACCTGATGTCTCTACTGGCGACAGTCAACTACCCGTGGCTGAGTGCCGGAGGCTCTGTACACGTAATGGACGCCATTGGGATGAAGGTATCAACAGAAACCAGAATTTTTGGGGATCTTCCAAAAGCCCTTGATGAACCCAGACGGTTGGCTTTCCACTACATTGGAACAATCGACACTCAATGCGCCATCTGGGAGCCTGTAATGGGGCACAGAAGCTGGCTCTCCACACTCCCAGTGACCACAATGCCCGCTGGAACCTCGTGTGGACTCTGAGGGCGAGGAGGAATCATATAATCTCTTCTAACTCAAGTTTCGCTTCCTTCGCAAAGTTACTGTTGGATTCTAGCACCTTCTGGAGAACATTCTAGAAAACCCTTCTGGAAAGCCCTCCTGAAACCCCTTTTTGGGAACCTCCCTCGGCCGAACTTACCTTAAGAGAGGGGACCTCAACGCGGTGTATGTGATCAGTCCTAATGACCAGATGAGTTTCAGATGTACACGCATCAAGATGTACATGTTCATCTTGATGGAATTAGGACTCTTAGTATAGCCTCGGCCTTCTGACAAGGGGTTCAAACCGATGGGGACAGTGAAGTACGATTCAGGGAATTCATAAATAACCAGTCAAGGTGTCCTTAGTCAATCGCACGACAGTCGGGTATTACGACTAGGTACCACCCGCTACGACTCGGTAACCCTGACGGATTAAGGCAACCAACCTACCAAGATCCTTCCGTTCGTCTACGTTCCACTTAAGCACTGTTAGTCTATCACCTATCCCTTGGAGCGACCCCCGCAAGCCACTCAAAAGCCTCTGCAACAACAGAACACCGTTGCAACAAGGTCATACTCGCCAAGGCGGAAGATTCTTGAAAGTAAGGAGCAAAGGACTGAAGAAAGGGAGAAACGAAGAATAAGAGAAAAGGTGGGGATGGGTCCAAGAAAGGGAATAAGGGAGAGGAATTCAGGAAGGAGGTGACCCAGCCTCGCCTGACTGCACACTCCTGCGTGACAAAGACCTTCATGTCTACCTGCAGGCGAGGTCATCGATCACCCTCGGGAGCCAAGAAGGAGCAGCAGGAGGCGGTGAAGGAACAGGAACGAGCAGGAGGAGGGGGAGAGACAGGAGGAAGAGTGGGGAAAACAGAGGGAAAGAGAAGGAGGAACAGGAGGACGGGTAAGGAACAGAGGTGCAGGAAGAGGAAAACAGGAGAGAAGCAGGAGGAAGAAGAAGAAGAACAGGAAAAGGAGAAGCAGGAAAAGGGAAAGAAGAACAGGCAAAGGAGAAGCAGGAAAACAGCAAAAAGAATAAAAAAGACCAAAACATCGTGGAGAATGAGAACTGTCTGAATAACAAAACACAGAAACAAAAAGAGTTGAGGAATTGAGATAGAAAGTGAGATATAGAAAAAAGAAAAGAAAAAGATGAAGAATATACCAATAAGAACATAAAAGACAAAGACACTTTAACAAAAAACAGACAAAAAAAAACACCCTAAACTAAAAAATGGCCAAAAAAATATATACAACCACAACTGTTCGGTTTCCCCCCCCCCCTCCCCCTTCCCCCTTGTTTCACAACCACTTTCAACCCTCCTCCCTTCATCTACCAGCACCCAAACACCTTCCCTCAATTGCTAATCAACTCTCAACCTTCTTTCATCAACTCCTATACCTTAGGCATCTTCATCATCAAAATTCCATTACCTGTCTCCTACATTATCTCTCGTATCTCTCTATCCATTATCTCTCGTCTCTCTATCCATTATCTCTCGTCTCTCTATCCATTATCTCTCTTCTCTCTATCCATTATCTCTCGTCTCTCTATCCATTATCTCTCGTCTCTCTATCCATTATCTTTCGTCTCTCTATCCATTATCTCTCGTCTCTCTATCCATTCTCCATTCGATTATCATCGTCTATCATAGTTTTCCCTGTTCTCGGCTTCGCAGAATTAATACATTATTTTTCATAGTCATGAATGAATTATTATTCTCAGGAACGAGTAAAGTAGTACTCACAGAAATGAATAAATTATTATTATTATAACAGGGATGTATAAATTATTATTCACGTGAATGAATAAAATATAATAACTATATTGCAGTCCTTACTAAAATATAAATCATTCAAGCAAGGTCAAGCAAATAATTAAACATATGTGCGAAGATTATGCATTGTTATACAGCGTGATACTTATACATTGTAAAGGGGGGATTAGTGGTATATTCGATATACATAAGTGTATATTAACGGAGTACAGATTTGTATGAGCACTTAAGGAGAGAAAGCCGGGAACTTAAAGTAAGGAGGCCGAACCCTGTTATTAAACTAGTAAGGTCCACTGATCCATACTAATAATAATAAACAAATCCACAGGAGCCGTGATGTGGGCTCGAACCTCTGTATTGGGAGTTCCCAGGCACTGGTGGAGGGAAGGGGTGAAGTGAAGGGGTTGAGTGAAGGGGTTGAATGAAGGGGTTGAGTGAAGGAGTTGAATGAAGGGGTTGAGTGAAGGGGTTGAGTAAAGGAGTTGAATGAAGGGGTTGAGTGAAGGGGTTGAGTAAAGGAGTTGAATGAAGGGGTTGAGTGAAGGAGTTGAATGAAGGGGTTGAGTGAAGGGGTTGAGTAAAGGAGTTGAATGAAGGGGTTGAGTGAAGGGGTTGAGTAAAGGAGTTGAATGAAGGGGTTGAGTGAAGGGGTTGAATGGAGTGAAGGAGTGCAGAGGTGGAGTGAAGGATTATACACTCTAGCATAATTCCATCAGGTGAGAATCACAAGTTCATCCATCACTACGTTGTCTTGCTGATGAATTAGAAGTTTGGAAGACATATGATGGAGGAAAGGAGGGAGAGAGGGGTGGGAGGGAGGGAGGAAGAGTGAAAGGGAGGGAGGATAAATAAAAGGGAGAGAGGGAGGAAGATATGGACAGAGAGATGAGGCAGGGAGGTATGTTTGGTAGGTAGAGAAGCATGAAGAACTGTATAAAAATGTAGATGGAGTGAGGGAGGGAGGGAGGGATTTAGGGAGGGAGGGATTTAGGGAGGGAGGGGAGGGAGGGATTTAGAGAGGGAGGGAGAGAGGGAGAGAGGGAAGGCAACATTATAGAAAAGGTGAGAGACGAAGAAACTTTTCTCGAACAGTGAGACTCATTTGATTACTTCTCTCTCACTGTCCTATTTAAGCTTCCTTATGTATGGGACCACCTTCCTTCCTCTCTCTCTCTCTCTCTCTCTCTCTCTCTCTCTCTCTCTCTCTCTCTCTCTCTCTCTCTCTCTCTCTCTCTCTCTCTCTCTCTCTCTTCCCCCCGCCTCACTCAATCACCTTGTTTTTCTCTCACCCTCTCCCCCCACCCCTGTTCCTCTCACCCACTCTCACTCTCAGCGCTCACAGTGAGAGGGCATCAGCCGGCCTCCTCGTTCCGGAGAGTGGATGCAAGAATTACTTAAGCAAGTCCAACCAATCGCCACCTGACACAGAGTGAGGCGGAGGGAGCTGGAGACAGAGCAGCACACGATGAGAGGGAATGCGAGAGAGGGAAGTAGGATTAGTCTGCGGGTCGAAATATGCAAAGCAGAAAAGGAAAAAAAAATATGTGACTGAAGTACAGAAGCAAGAAATAAAAAGGGAGTTGGAGAGAGCAATAGAATGGGAGTGAGTAGGAGGTTGAAATGCTGGTGTGTGAAGAGAGAGAGAGAGAGAGAGAGAGAGAGAGAGAGAGAGAGAGAGAGAGAGAGAGAGAGAGAGAGAGAGAGAGAGAGAGAGAGAGAGAGAGAGAGAGAGAGAGAGACAGACAGACAGACAGACAGACAGATGGACAGGCAGAGTAAGAGACATTGAGACAGACACACACACTAACTCCCAAGTAAATTTCGCATATCTATTACTACATATTAGTATAATCATCTTATACATACATATACTGATGCATAATAATGTACTAGACAGACCCCGGGCAATGCCCTGATATGTCTCTATGACTGCCTCTGTCTTTCTCTTCGTCTCTTTCTGTCTCTGTCTCTTATAAAATATATAATGTGAGAGTGGTCGTCAGTGAGAGTCGGCAGTTTTATGGGACTACGGCAAATTATGGACAGCAGGAAATTTATGTCAGTTTTTTCCGAGATCAGTGAATAATGTTGCATATTACTACATAAAAAAATTGTTTTTAAAATATTTAGCTGTGAAGCTGGCGGGCAGTGGCAAAAATGGCAAGTGCCTAGACCATCCTATGTTCATCCCACACCCCAGACCGTTCCCTCTGCTAATTTGGGTGAGGCTAACCCCCCTCAAGCACGTGGCCTCCAACTCTGAACAGACAGACAAGCAAACACACCGACAGACTTTGTCTGTTATAGTATAAATATACAAGAAGAGTACTCGGCAGCGCTGGGATCTCTATCTCTCTCTCTCTCTCCCTTCTCCGCCCCTCTCTACTCTCTCTCTGAATCTCCCCCTTTCCCCTTACTCCCCTCTCTTTCCTCCTCCTCACCATGTTTATCCTCCCTCTTCAAACATTCCCATTAAATGAATTACACAATTAGTAAATTGAAATTATATACACACACACACACACACATATATATATATATATATATATATATATATATATATATATATATATATATATATATATATATATATATATATATATATATATATATATATATATATATATATACATACATATAGTTTTTTGTCACCATCATATATATAACTTTTGGCTCCAGCTGAATTAAAAACTTAATAACTAATTTACAACTAATTTAAAACTTTTGCGTAATATTTACGACTGTTGCTGCTATCACTGAAATATACATTGTTAAGTTACACAGTACAAATTATAATATAATATTTTTTTGCACAATGAAACATTTATGCAAATTAGCATAAAATAATTACTTTAATACAACGGCTTGACCTAGATGGCGTTGCTCGGAGGGCGTTACGATTTTGTTATATACATTTTTCGTTGAATCTTCGTGGTCATTTTTTTTTTATAAATATGACGATACTAACATACTTCAATGATTACTTAAGTCATCCATTAAAATCTATTGAAGTCTACTTAGGCCGTACTGTAGAACAATATTTAAGTTATTCTGGGTTGTTAAGTTAGTTTTCGTTTGAAACAGGAAAGATTTATACTATAAGCGTCTATAATGTCTATTACTAATGATGAAGATAATGATATGGATCAAAATTTGTAATAAGAGAAGACGTCTTGTTAAGGGGTAACTATGACATTACCTTATGGGACAAGCCTTTCTATGGTACTTTTTAACTAGCTTCAAATAATTGTTTAATATCTGTATTCGGTTGTGTACTCAAGTACAGCATTATAATGGCCCAAATTAAGCATCTCATAAAGGATTGTTGTGGTTTAAGATTCGCTACTTGGAACAAAAAGTTCCAAGTAGCACGGGCTATGGTGAGCCCGTAGGTTCACATAAAGGAATATTCGTCAGCTTTGTCAAGCTGGAGCTCGTTGGCGGCCACTGAAATTAAAAGAAATATATACAAGAATATCCACAAATTTTTACCAATTTACAGCGTTTTATTGACAATTTGTTTTAATTATATTGATTATTTCTTTTTTTCATTTTACATCTTATTATGTTATTATTATTATTATTATTATCTGGGTCTTCCCCCCCCACCCTCCAATTGCCCCCCATTTGATGTAACAATCTCTACTAATCACTGTCTTCATCTCTGTAAACATCTTTACACACTTCTATAGTATAACACATGTATACACATTGTAACACATGTTTTGAAAATTAATATCTTAATTCACTATTTAAATTAACGCTAAACTAAACTCTATGGACTGAGCGCTGAACATTTCACATTTATAGACTTTGTGAAGGAGGGGTATTTGGGTCATACACCTCTTCATGGGGTCAATGGGATGACCTCGAATTCCCTTTGGAACTTCTGATAAAATAAGTAATTCTGTAAAATTTTATGAGTCTACCCCAAAGTGACTGACTTCCAACCTCCCACAAACACCCATTTTCTTTTATACATATAGCTTATTATTATTTTCTTATTATCTGTCTTATTTTGTTATATTATGTTATGATTTAGTTAGTTCATATTATTTTAGTTGTATAATATAGCTATATTGACCACAACCACTGAAGGGAGATTCCCGGAATGTTATGAGAATACGATAACCGCAGAATGCTATTACTGGAATGTGGGAATGGGAACCTGGTCAAGGGAATTGGATCTCAGGAATACGATTATAGGTGCTTGCCATAGGATTGGAATGACTGAAAATAGAAATAGGATGTTTTTGGGTATTGAGAATTAGGATTGGGGTAGGTTATATTAAGGATCTTAGATTTAACTTAAATTTTGTTATAGATTTCCCTGTCAGGACATCAATTTAGGAAAGAAAACCATTTCAGAATTACTATGTAAATATTTTGTAGAAATTTGTTTAGGTATTTTGTAGAAATTTGTTTAAATATTTTCTAGAAAATTATGTAAATACTTTATGAAGAAAATTTGGTATATATTTGATTTATAATGTTAAACACTTTATATAGAAAATGTTGTAAATATTTGATTGATAAGGTTAATCATTGTTCAGGACTAACTCTCTCATCAAGAGATAGTGACAATTTTGGGTAAACCTCTCTACCCAGGCGACTCAATGCCGATCAGATCCGAGTTCGATTCCTATAGGCAGATCTCGAGGTTGGGCACGTTGTCTTACACCTGGTGCAACTGTTCCCCCTAGTAGTAAATGGGTACTTGGGAGTTAGGCAAATGTTGTGGATTGCATACTAGGGAAGTTCAGTAGTTGGCCGGGGGGGAGGGGGGGGGGGACTTCAATAAGCCTAGCAGGATTCTTATCCCCTACTAAAGGAAAACGTTGAAGTAAGTTGCAGCTTACATACGATTGTAAACGAAAAATCATTCATAGATTATGAACCTATTGGGCATTTACGACGCAAAGTGTGTGTGTGTGTGTCTGGCTATACTGCGGAATCTGGCGAGAAGTGAATTTGAATCTGGCGGGAAGTGAATTTGAATCTGGCGGGAACTGAATTTGAATTTGGCGGGAACTGAATTAGAATCTGGCGGGAACTGAATTTGAATCTGGCGGGAACTGATTTTGAATCTGGCGGGAACTGAATTAGAATCTGGCGGGAACTGAATTAGAATCTGGCGGGAACTGAATTTGAATCTGGCGGGAACTGAATTTGAATCTGGCGGGAACTGATTTTGAATCTGGCGGGAACTGAATTAGAATCTGGCGGGAACTGAATTAGAATCTGGCGGGAACTGAATTTGAATCTGGCGGGAACTGAATTTGAATCTGGCGGGAACTGAATTTGAATCTGGCGGGAACTGAATTTGAATCTGGCGGGAACTGAATTTGAATCTGGCAGGAACTGAATTTGAATCTGGCGGGAACTGAATTTGAATCTGGCGGGAACTGAACACCAAACTTCTAAGACTGAAACCATAACTGCCTTAGGAATGGGGGGCCAAGACTGATCTAAAAATGACCATAACTGCTTAAGGAATGGATGTAAAGCCACTTTACCAAAGGAATGAAAGGAATTTACCTTAAAATAAATACAGTATTGGGTGTTGTATTATAGATTAGGCTATAGCGCTTCTGAAAATGGTTTATCGGGTTCTATTGTGTGAGACGGGAGACCTGTCAGATTTACCGAGGTCCCCGTAGGCCAACGACTGTCAGTTTCTTAATTAGTCTCTTTGTCTACCTGTCAGTCTTTTTGTCAGGCTGTCAGTCTGTTTCTCAGCCTGTCAGGCTGGAAATTTCTTAGACTTTCGATCTCCTTTAGCCTTTGACAGTTACTTTGTCAGTTAGTCAATCTTTATGCTTGTCTGTCATTCGTTCCAGATTCTAGGTTTGTGTCATTCTGTTGACCTCTATGTTTCGCTGTGTATCTAGCTGCCTCTCTTTTATTTAAACTATGGTTCATTACGAATGGTTCTGATCTCTCTCTCTCTCTCTTTTTTTAAAATACTATTTACTCCGCTTAACGCCATCCATCCAGAGAGAACAAACATACACTAAGTGCTACCTAAGTGTAGCTGTTTTTAAAAGAAAATATCAAATAGCTGTTAAAAGCCTTTTGGGGCCCGTAGTTTAACACAAGGGGATAATATATTTAACAAAATTCGCCGCGTTCCGAAGATACATCGATATATATATTCTAGATACACACATATATTTAGGACTTTATGTGTCCTGAAAGGAACCATAATAGCGTGAAAAATCTGTCACAATTTAATAAACTTTTTCGTTTAAAAGTTTATGTATATGGCATCTGGGTTAGTAAAACAAAAAAATAAGAGGATTAATTCTGTTTTGGTATTATTTTTACGAATTTTATTTTTACACAATTTCCCATGTGATTGAATTTAAAAATAAAATAGAGATTGTGGAGGTGAAAGTCAGGAGTTAGTTGGTGGTTGGGGAGAGAAATGTGAGGCTGTAATATTTGTGGATAAAAACTATAAAAATTGTGTGGTTTGATTACTGAATGTTTGCGTTTTCTGTGTGTATCTGTGGCTGTGTATGTTGTCGTTTCGTGTATGTCGTAGATGTGTATTATTTTGTCATTGTTTATGTGATGGTTTGAGATTGACTGGTGGACTTGGTTCGTATAGCTCCTTGAGTTCTGGCGTGGTTGCTTAGGAATCTATGTTTATTGTTTACGATTTGAGTGAATTATTTGTGCTGTTAACGCTTGGACCTCGTTTTCTAATGTCGGTTCTTTAATGTACTGACTCCCGACCTAATTGTCTCTATCATATCTGTTACATATATTTCACAAGCGAACACACACACACACACACACACACACACACACACACACACACACACACACACACACACACACACACACACACACACACACACACACATTTAAGAACAAAAACCCAAGGAAATGACCATAAACAAAGAGAAAATAAATCTCGTTAATAAGAGATTAAAATAAAATAGAGAACAAATACACTAAAAAATAGAACACATACTGTTTTACCAATAAATCAACAAATTAAGAAAAAAGAACAACCCAACGGATGATTTTTCATCAAGTACTTACGAGTCCACTTAAGAGCTCAACATCTCTTACCGCCTACTAACAGAGCACCAATCAGAATACTATTGCAACCATACACACGCATCTGATTGGTTGAGGTCTGGGCTTCACCTAGTAAGGCTGGGAATGAGAGATTAACAGGACTCTTAACTGACTGGTTAACAGACCCGGCCTGAGTACCTGTTACACCCAACAGCTAATATTAACGTAGGATTATAGACCACGATTATAGACTCGTTATATACACTGCCCTCTACTAATATAACCAGGTGTTGTATGTCACCACACACACTATTTCCGATATACTCCTGATATACTCCTCTTGATCCGTGGACACCTGGCAAGAGGTACTTGTGTCCTTAGATACAGACGCATACCACTACTCAGCGCATAGGACTGGTCAGCATTACTCAGCACAGCAGTCATATGGGTACAAGCTGAGAGAACATTTCTCTCTCTCAACAGGCTAGGTTGTGAGAGCAAGGTAGAGGTAGATAAGACGTACCGGGTCTTGTAGGGAGCACGTAAGAGCTCTGAATGCCGCCATGATGGATATAAGAGGTACAGCTCTCTTAAGTGCCCACGTAAGATCTTCCAAGTGTTCCAGGAACCAGGAACTGGCCCACGGGTGCTATGCTGATCTTCCAGGAACTCGATCCAGAGGCACTTTCTGACTGGATTTCTTGAGGGCTCGTTTCCAGTAAATTTTTGCAAAGATTTCTTTGCTAATGGGCTGGTTAAGTGCAATTTCCAGCCGAGATCTGGAAAGTTGTTTAACTATAATGGTAGTTGAGAGACATTCTTCCCGCAGACTTCTGAAAAGGTTGGCATTGAAGTTGTTGGTCTGAGATCCTCACCAATTACTTTTCCAAAAGATTTTTTTATCGATTAGGTGTCAATAGGCTGACTTATGTTCATTGATCTCTAATGAGTCGTTATGAAAAGTAATTTGAGGCCTTATTTGTGGCAGTTTAGACATCCTATTAACTGTCTTCTGAAAAGGTTTTCAAATGATCTTTTCTAATTTTGTTCACAATATGGTGATTATACGTGTTTTTCGTTCATTGATCTTCATTGAATCGTTAAGAAAAGCCTTTTAAAGGTCGTACTTGAAGTGGTCGGGTTTTAGGTGCCTTTAACAACGACCTCTTTAAAGAGTCGTCATATACAGCTCGCGTTCCAGAGGCTAGCGCACATACCTCTTTAAGTCCTACTTTATTTCCTCTAAATAGGTTTATACATGAAGCCTTTTTTTAGTGTCTGAAAAAAGATTTATGAAAAAAATATCGTTGCTGATGTTATATGTCTTATAGTGGCTATTTAACAGCTAGTTTGATCACATTCTAGTTAAGGTCAAAGGTTAGTAAGGCTTAAATTCATCGTATTTGCATGAGGCTTAGTGAAGTATGTCTTAAAGAGGCGATGTCGTCTTGAAGTCTTTTTCAGTGTCTGTTAAGCCTTCATCAAGACTTTGGGGCTTGCAATAAGAGCAAGTGCGGAGAGTGTGCTGAGAGAGGTGACATTTATACCACTTTTCAAGGTGGGTGGAACATATTAAGGTAAGTGAGGCAGACTTAGCTTCGTCCCGACCTGTAGAGCGTTTTAAAAGGTCCTTTTTGCCCACATCTTTCGTATATGAGTTTCTCTTTCTCACACACTAGTGTTCTCTGCCCCTCTCTCTCTGTCTCTCTGTCTCTGTCTCTCTCTCTCTCTCTCTCTTTATACCGTGTCAAGGAATGACTGACCTCAGCACGAATTCGTTCCACCATTGTTCCGGGCCAGCCAGAGTGCCAACCCTCCAATTACATTCTGAGTGCCAAACTTCGAGTTAGGTTAGAGTGCAAACCCAAAAGCTCTGTTAGAGTGCCAATTCTAAGGGCCCACGATGGGGTGAAATTGTAGCACCTTGAGGAAAGGATCATCATCTTTATTTATTGACCTCGCTAGTAAGGGTTGCGAGAGAGAGAGAGAGAGAGAGAGAGAGAGAGAGAGAGAGAGAGAGAGAGAGAGAGAGAGAGAGAGAGAGAGAGAGAGAGAGAGAGAGAGAGAGGAAAGTATAAATCTAAGTACAGGGAAAGTATAAGGACTAATTAGTTAATAAGATGTCAATCAGAAGCCAACAACGACACATCCCAATGACGTCATGGACAAAAGTAGATGACGTCACAGAACAACAGTCGATGACGTCACCTCTTAATAGATGACGTCACAGAACAACAGTCCATGACGTCACCTTAATAAAAAAAAAATCCCAAATCTTTCCACCACACCAGCCCAAAAAATATCACATCCAGGACTGTCGGTGATGGTGAATTGATGATCCTTGGTGAAATGATTACATAAAGTCCCACTAACAGGCCAATCCACGAAGTAAAAGTAGTTTATATTCGACGGTACGTACACCCAGCCCCTCCTCTATCCTGTCGACTCTCTGATTTATCCCACAATGCACTGGGGGTAAACAAACGGTGACGTCATCAGTCCGAGATGCCAGAGGTCGCTGGTCGATCAGTGATCAATGGATTTAATATTGACATTACTAGAAATTAGGACTGTATTTCAAGATATCAGGACTACTTGATCATGCAGACTATTAGGGATAGGGGATAGTTATGGGGTGAATCAGGGGAAATTACGTCTCAAGCGAGGGATAAGTTTCTAATTCGAGAGGTAAGTGATATGCTTACTTAAGATAGCTGAAAGGGAGACTGAAGATAACAGGGCTATCACTAAGAGTCTAAATACCATCTAACGGAAACATTATTTATTTCCTAAGTTATACAGGACTACATCGCTAAGACAGGAGGGCTTAAGGCACAGTGTGGGTGGTGATGGTGGTGTGGGGCGCACACACACACACACACATGATCACCACATTCAAGATCCTCAAGGGAATCGACAGGGTTGATAAAGACAGGCTGTTTAACACAAGGGGCACACGCACTAGGGGACACAGGTGGAAACTGAGTGCCCAAATGAGCCACAGAGATATTAGAAAGAACTTTTTTAGTGTCAGAGTGGTTGACAAATGGAATGCATTAGGAAGTGATGTGGTGAAGGCTGACTCCGTACACAGTTTCAAGTGTAGATATGATAGAGCCCAATAGGCTCAGGAACCTGTACACCTGTTGATTGATAGTTGAGAGGCGGGACCAAAGAGCCAGAGCTCAACCCTCGCAAGCATAACTAGGTGAGTACAACTAGGTGAGTACACACACACACACACACACACACACACACACACACACACACACACACACACACACACACACACACACACACACACACACACACACATACACACACACACACAAGAAACCTTACCCTGTGAGCCCCCCCCCCCCCCCTGCGTGGGGTGCCAGCTTCCGCGTCTTAAGAGTGTCTCCTGTAAGTGAAGATGTCCAGGAAAGATAATCTTTGATATATCACACAATTATATCGCCGTTATACCCAGAGGAAAAAGCCAATGAAGCGAATAATGGCTCAGATTGGTAACGATGACAACCAATTTGATGAGCACCGCAGAGTATCGTCATTTTTACTCTTTTTTTGGGAGAGGATGGATGCTTGTACTCACCTAGTTGTACTCACCTAGTTGTGTTTGCGGGGGTTGAGCTCTGGCTCTTTGGTCCCGCCTCTCAACCGTCAATCAACAGGTGTACAGATTCCTGAGTCTATCGGGCTCTGTCATATCTACACTTGAAACTGTGTATGGATCAGCCTCCACCACATCACCCCCTAATGCATTCCATTTGTGTGTGTGTGTGTGTGTGTGTGTGTGTGTGTGTGTGTGTGTGTGTGTGTGTGTGTGTGTGTGTTCACCTTGTTGTATAGTTGTATTCACCTAGTTGTGCTTGCGGGGGTTGAGCTCCGGTTCTTTGGTCCCGTCTCTCAACTGTCAATCAACTGGTGTATAGATGTGTACAACTGGTGTGTGTGTGTGTGTGTGTGTAAGAGAGAGTACGTGTGTGTGGGTATGTGTGTGTTTGTGTATGTGTGTGTGTGTGTGTGTGTGTGTGTGTAAGTATGTGTGTATGTATATGTGTGTGTATATGTATGTTTTCGCTTGTGTTTGTGTATACACTCACATACCTGTTCTCTCCTAGATGTGCTTGTTCTAATGTCTCATCTGGGTACAGTTTCCACTTGTGTCCCCTTGAGCGTGTACCACCTGTGTTACCGAACCTGTCTTTATCAGCTCTATCAATTCCTCTGCGAATCTTGTATGTGGTGATCATGTCTCCCCTAACTATTATTTCTTCCAACGACGTGAGGTTCAGTTCTCGTAGTCTCTCCTCGCTCTTCATATCCCTCAGCTCGGGTACTAATCTGGTGACATATACATACCTACATATTCCAGAATTGGTTTAACATATGAGGTATATAATGTCCTAAATGATTCATTACATACGTTTCTACAGGCAGTTCTTATGTCAGCCAACCTGGCATATGCCGCTGATGTTATCCTCTTGATGTGGGCTTCAGAGGACAGGTTTGACCTGTCCAGGTCAAAAGGATTCAGGATTCCTAAAGGTTCAGGATTCCTAAAGGATTTCATCTCCCAAATGGTACCTTGTATCTGGCCTCCTGCTCCCTACACCTATCTTCCTTACTTTACACTTCCTCGGGTTTAACTCTAATAGCCACTTATTGGACCATTCCTAAAGTTTGTCCAGGTCATCTTATAGCCTCATGCTGCTCTCCTTTCTCTTAATCCTTCTCATAATTTAAGCATCATCGGCAAACATTGAGTGGAATGAGTCTATACTCTTTGGAAGATCATTTACGTATATCAAAAAGATAATAGGTCCGAGAACAGAGTCCTGTGGGAGAGTTATGTGAGAGGGGTGAGATGTCTCACCCCCTCACAGTAACTCTCTGCTTCCTATTGCTTAGGTACTCCCTTATCCACTGGAGCACCCTACCATTACTCTTGCCAGTTTCTGCAACTTTTGCACCAGCCTCTTATGGGGCACTGTATCAAAGACTTTCCGACAGTCCAAGTAAATACAGTCTGCCTCACCCTTCTCTTTCTGGCTAAATCTTTCTCAATTGGTCGTAGAATTCTATTAGACCTGTGAGACAAGATTTACCATCCCTGAACCCATGTTGGTGGTGTGTCACGAAGTCACTTCTCTCCAAAGGTGCCACTGAGATTTTTCTCACGATCTTGAACATCACCTCGCGTGGTACACAAGTTAGGAACACGTACTGGCCTGTGGAGTCGCTTTCCTCCAATCATGTATTTTACAGGAATATAAAAATTACGTTTGAAACCCTATTTTGTCTGATTATCTTGTTGGCTTTTTATTTCTGACACGTCTGTCTGTTCGCTCGTTTCTCTGTCTGTCTGTCTGGAGTGATTATTGGTCTATTAGATCATCTGACTGTTTACCTGATCATCTGTCTGTCTATTTTGACCATCTGTCTGTCAGTTTGATCGTCTGACTGTTTGATAATGTGTTTGTTTATCTGTCTGTACAGTTTACCTAATTATTTAATTGCAAGTTCGACTGTCTTTTAATCAGCCTGTTATTCTGTCTGTCCATCATGCCTGTCCAAATGGTGGTTTATCTGTCTGATCACCACGTGACTGTCTCTACTATGATGACTGTTTATCTGGTCTCTTCTGTCAATCTTCTATCTTCCTCACTTTTATTTTTATCTCTATTCCACCTCTCTATTCTCCTTTATCTGCGTCTCCTACTTTCTCCCGTCTCTATTTCTAATTCTTCTTCTGATATTTATTTAGCTCATCTTTGCCTGTGTCTCTGCCATCTCTCGTGTTTATCTCTATGTCTCCTCTATTCTCTTCACACTTATTCGGTTTTCTCCTTCTCCTTTTCTCTCCTCTCTCTCTCCACACCACCTCAGCACACCCGCTAACAACGACCATTTCCCCTTTGATAAATGTGACCATTTCCTATCGCTTAAGAAATCTAATTTCTTCAGTCCGTCTTTGCTGTCTTAGGCACTCTTGGGGAAGGTGGGGAGGGTGAAGGGGGAGGTGGGGTGTGGGTGGGGGTGAATGGAGGGGGTGGAAGGAGGGGGTGAATGAGAGAGAGAGAGAGAGAGAGAGAGAGAGAGAGAGAGAGAGAGAGAGAGAGAGAGAGAGAGAGAGAGAGAGAGAGAGAGAGAGAGAGAGAGAGAGAGAGAAAGGAAGGGGTGAAAATAAAATAAAGAACAACGATTGTAGGATTCCTAAATCCTTCAATCCTAAAAAATAGGATTTTTTTTAGGATTGTAGGATTCAAGGAAGACCTTAATGGCACCTTGCTCATGGCACTATGCACCAGTGGGCAATACTGCTGCTGGGTTTAACGCCCTAATCAACAGCTGTGTTGACAGTTCTGTCTCAGTGTCTCTGTCAGCGATTTAATCTATGTCGCTGTCTGTCTCTGTGTCATTCTGGGTTTTCATCTGTTTCTCTGGCTGTGTCACTGTGCTGAATGGGCATAAAGTCTTATGTGTGGACATAAACTCCGAGTGAAAATAAAGTCTGAGTGAACATAAACTCTCTTCAGTAAAACAAAAAAAAACTACCATGCATAACAGAAAAACTAAAAAATTGAAAAATACATTCAACAACATTCCCAAATACATTACGCAATATACTCTGCAGACTGCATTTAATACTGCCGTTTCTGTATTCTCACATCTCTGAATATTTCAAGCATTACTCTTTAAATATCTCTGTTACTTTATATAAATGACAAATATATTCATTTTTGGGGGCTTCATTTGGCAAGAGTTATGTTCGTAAGTTAACATGTGACAGCTTAACACACGAGGTTAAGCTCAAGCTGAAAATAATTTATGACTTGCCATATTTAGATATAATTATGAGTAGAGTATAGGGGAGATGTGAAAATTATTATAACATTGTTATTATAATTATTTAATTATTTGCAGTAATGTGTTACTGCTTTTTTTATACTAGGAGAATGCTTCAATGTCATCCTGTTTTGTCTCTGTGTGATGGTCTGTCTGTCTGTCTCTGTCTCTGTCTGTCTCTCTCTCTCTCTCTCTCTCTCTCTCTCTCTCTCTCTCTCTCTCTCTCTCTCTCTCTCTCTCTCTCTCTCTCTCTCTCTCTCTCTCTCTCTCTCTCTCCAGCCTTCTCCAAACACCATCTGGAGGACTCAACACCCTAATTACAGCAATTAAGATACAGATGGTGCCAAGATTAACAAACGTAGACCCTAATTGTAGTAAATTACTAATTATGTCAATTATGGGTAATTTAACTAGACGATTAATAAATTCTGAATGACCTTCCCCCAACCATCAGTTTATGAAGCACATTTGTTTGCTAGACAGCCTAGTGATGGCATCCTGTCCCCTGACTCACGTTCTTAAATAGGTAACTGTATGTTGTGAATGAGAGTGAGAGAGAGAGAGAGAGAGAGAGAGAGAGAGAGAGAGAGAGAGAGAGAGAGAGAGAGAGAGAGAGAGAGAGAGAGAGAGAGAGAGAGAGAGAGAGAGAGAGAGGAAGAAGGGAAAAGGGACATTTTAAAGAAAAGAGGAAAATAGAACAGAAAATATTTATATAATTTTGCTTTTCAAATAATTATTATTATAATTAAAATAAAGAGCACATTATTACAATTATCATATAATAATAATTTTCACCCTTATTATTTACTTATATAATGTAAACATCATACTGTAACATTATATATTATTAATATCATTACCATAATCCTCATCATTCATTATAATTATTTATTCCTAGAAACAGTAGTTATTAATGACCGTCCAACTGACGGGTCGTAATGACCATGTTCTGTGAATTACAACGTAATAACCATTACTTTTCAAAATTACGTCACGCTAAACAGAGAACAATTTCAGATCCACACACAATTAGTATACTCTTTTTTTAACGTGGTGGGAACGCACACAAAATTCCATTATTACCAAGAGGGTAAAAGTATAAAAAGTTTTACAAGTACAAAAAAGTGCCTATTTGCGTGCATAAAATCCTGTTATTGATTGTGCATTTATCTTGCACCATTCTACCTATTCTGGGCTACCCTCTTGCGGGGGTAAATGTTAATTTAGTTACTTTTTATCCAATTATCCAACTCTACCCTATGGGGCAAAATTACCTTAGTGATTACTTTGCTCTTTTAACCCATTGTAAAAATTCCTCTTAGCTCTCTAAGCCCCACCCCCTCCCACCCAAAAGGTAATTAAAAATGTAATTTATCCTTTCATAAAAGCCATTTGTATGAGGAAGTTATATATCTCTTTAATTAGAAGCCTTGGTTGGCATTATGTTCCCTTCATGTCAAGGTGGCTGGGGGCCGAGGGTGGTTCTAGCTCTGTTTTGTGTGGGTACATTGCAGGATCGAGCTCTTGGACTCCGCCTTTTCATCCGCCTGAATGACTCCTGACCTATTTCCTAGCTATATCTACTTTTATAGTTATTAAATAAAGTTAGCAACGATATGAGTGAAATTTTCTATAAATTGATTTATTAGTTCCATTTTCCAACTACATTTACGCTAAAGGAAAAAACTTTCTAACATCTCTATGACTGATCTGAGTCTCAGGCTTCTAGCCATGCTCCCTTTGTCTAATTGTATTCGTTGAGGAAAAAGTACTAGGAGGATTCGAACCCATGCAGTTGGAAGCCTTAGGAATCATAGAGGTTTCAATTAGATCACAGGTGGCGTTGCTTTTTACATGTCGTGGTGTGGTGGGCTTAGGCGTGTGCTTGTGAGTCATTCTCGTTCATGTTCAGTATCTCATTTTGTCTTTTACTTGTCCTCATATATTCTCTCTCTCTCTCTCTCTCTCTCTCTCTCTCTCTCTCTCTCTCTCTCTCTCTCTCTCTCTCTCTCTCTCTCTCGTTCCTTAGTCTTAAGGGCCTTAACAGTGGTTGAAGATGGTTCGTCTTTGATAACTTCGAGATAACTTCGAGATAACTGCTGATAACTTAGAGGATAACTAAGGGATAACTACAGGTTAACTACAGGATAACTACAGGATAAATATGTAATAACTACAGGTTAATTATAGGGTAACAAAGAGATAACTACAGAATAACTTCACTGAAACTACACGAAAACCACAGAATAACTACAGGATAACAGCATAAGTACGGTATAACAATGTCATAACTACACGATAACAACAGGATAACTACACGAAGAAATTAGAGCCTGTTGTATGCTGTTGTAGACCCTGCTGTATGCTGTTGTAGACCCTGCTGTATGCTGTTGTAGACCCTGCTGTATGCTGTTGTAGACCCTGTTGTATGTTGTTGTAGACCCTGTTGTATGCTGTTGTAGACCCTGTTGTATGCTGTTGTAGACCCTGTTGTATGCTGTTGTAGACCCTGCTGTATGCTGTTGTAGACCCTGCTGTATGCTGTTGTAGACCCTGTTGTATGTTGTTGTAGACCCTGTTGTATGCTGTTGTAGACCCTGTTGTATACTGTTGTAGACTCTGTTGTATGCTGTTGTAGACCCTGTTGTATGCTGTTGTAGACCCTGTTGTATGCTGTTGTAGACCCTGTTGTATGCTGTTGTAGACCCTGTTGTATGTTGTTGTAGACCCTGTTGTATGCTGTTGTAGACCCTGTTGTATGCTGTTGTAGACCCTGTTGTATACTGTTGTAGACCCTGTTGTATGCTGTTGTAGACCCTGTTGTATGCTGTTGTAGACCCTGTTGTATGCTGTCGTAGACCCTGTTGTATGTTGTTGTAGACCCTGTTGTATGCTGTTGTAGACCCTGTTGTATGCTGTTGTAGAGCCTATTGTATAATATGAGGCCAGTATGCTGGTATCGACTAGCATACAGTAGGATATGAAAATGCAGTATGTTGTATTCAGATCTAGGAAGTATTTCCGCAATAAATCGTCTTTCCTGTCATAACAAAGAGCATTAATTTCAAAGGACCAAACTATATTGTTGCCGCATTTGACTCAGCAGCCTGTTTTTGTTGGCATTTTGTATATACCTTTTTTGTATTGAAAACGTAATAAAGTATTTTTATTGATGAATACGTGGCTAAAAATAATATATTTTTTATTGATGAATACGTGGCTAAAAATAATATATTTTTTATTGATGAATACGTGGCTAAAAATAATATATTTTTTATTGATGAATACGTGGCTAAAAATAATATATTTTTTATTGATGAATATGAGAGTATGTTTTGTGTATGTTATTTTTCTTCTTCGTTTCTCATTTCCTCATTATCCACTACTTTCTCCTTCCTCTTCCTTCTCTTCCTCATCCTTAAGAAAGCGGAAGCAATGTCGTCCAGAATTAACCGTGGAGACTCAGCGAACTCCGCTAACTTTCTCTGTCCATTACTTCCAAACTTGCGGAGACTTCGCTTCACGTAATCCATCTTTCGAAGAGGAGGGCGTGACAAAGTTTCTTTGTCTCTCTTTGGCACCGCTTTCTATGTCGTTGTCTATAATCTATGGACCTGTGTATGCGCGTTTGAATGTCTGTAATGGGGTTTATAATCTACGGCGTGTATAAGTTAAATTTTGTATTCTATGTCAGTCAATAGTCTACGGATTTATGTCTTCATATTTGAGTGTCTACATGGGGCTTATAATCTATATGGACAGGTGTATAAGTTAGATTTTGTAATCTATGTCTGTCTGTGATCTATGATCAAGTGAATATATTTCATATTTTGTAGTCAATGTTTGTCTATAATTAATCAGTAGGCCTTAACTGTCAAGATTCACGGGGTCTAAGTATATATAGTCTATTTTCTCAATGTTTGCGTTGTAGTTTGTTATATATATATATATATATTTATATATATATATATATATATATATATATATATATATATATATATATATATATATATATATATATATATAGATATATATATATATATATATATATATATATATATATATATATATATAGGTTTAAATGGCAAAACAGTAGGCCTATGCAAATCTATAATGTTTACAACCCATAAGATACTGAGTGAAAATTATTAAATATAGACCATAGCCAATAGACTATAAGTTACAGAATATCTTAAAGCAAGAAATATATTGTAGAACAAAAAAATCCAATCACTGTTGCTATTTTTTTCGGAGGATTTATTTACTAACTGGGTCGTTTTGCTCCCGTTTTGGGGTCCGTGGTTCGAGTCCCCTAGGCCCCCAAGTAAGGAAGGAAGGAAACTATCAGGAAAAAGAGCCAAGCCATTTCGGAAGTCCAAGGAAGGCATAAAGTTCCAGTTGGACAGCAGTTAGGTACTCCTGAAATTCTACCTTTTTGTGGTTGTTCAGTAGCGAGAGGTAGCCTCTGCTCTTGGGGGGAGGGTGAGGTGGGTCTTGGTTCGAGGCTCCTACGGCTCAATGAATGATTTGTTATTATCTACGTTCATTGTGTTTATATATATATATATATATATATATATATATATATATATATATATATATATATATATATATATATATATATATATATATATATTTCGTTCAGATGAACAACAAAATACTTCATGCACCCTTACCTGTGATCAGGTAAACTCATTCATCTTGCCTTCAGTCTCCCTGACCCTCTAAGCCTCCATCAAAATACATTTACAACCGGGAGGTGTATGTAATATACAGCTGAACCCTACAAACCCCACATCACCTGCCTGTAACAAGGGACTTATACTCCTCGATGCCGCTTTACGATCGGTGCTTAACCTTGTAGTTATTCTATCTGATATCCTTTCCCGTTAGACAACTGCCTCACAGCTGACCTCTGGCGATCTCATGTTATATCAGGTGCCTTCAGGTGATCACAGGTGCCTTCAGGTGATCACAGGTGCCTTCAGGTGATCATAGGTGCCCTTCAGGTGATCACAGGTGCCTTCAGGTGATCACAGGTGCCCCTCAGATGCCCAGTGGTGCCACCAGGTGCCTTTAATTAAGGTGCCCCTTAGATCCCATGTGGAGACTTGAGGTCAAATGAGGAAACCAGTGCCCTAAGATGTCTCCAAGTGCCTTAAGGAGCCCCTCAGGTGAGTCCTCGTAGCCCAAGTAGCGAGGAACGTGCCATCAAGCCCATCAGGAGAGAGAGAGAGAGCCACGGTCACCATCAGAGACTGGTCTCTTGTCTGGATGTGCCCTTCACCAGCTCCTCACACCTTCACAAAAGCTTTTTTTTAAGAGTCATGAAGGTTATATATAAAGGTTGGGTATACCTGTGGCTGGAAGAAGGGGGGCGGGGACCCGTGGCCTCGGAGAAAAGCACACACAATGTATTAGGGGGATTTTTTGCGTCTCCCCCCCCCCCACACCAACGCACTCACCGAATCTGATTGAAAACGTACTGATTCCCAAGTGCTTGTCGTGTTCAGTGCTGGGTGCTTGAGCCTGCTGATGATTCCCCATGATTCCCCCATTCCCATCTCCCCTGCTGATGGGGGGCTGATGTATGTGTGTGGCGGCGAGGACACCACACACACACACACACACACACACACACACACACACACACACACACACGGTGCATTCACCTCCCTAGAGCCTGAACAAGAGTCGATTATTAAATGATTTCCCCCACTACAAAACACTTGACCTACTTCCTAACTCTCACCCACTGCTCAACATTCAGCCACCCCTCAAGCAGTATTAACACGAACACCCCCTTAAGTTCCACTTGCTCTGACATTCTCCCATGTCCATTTCACTAACGTATCGTTAGATTGCATGACAGCTGGACCTAATTTGCATACACTGTGTATCAATTTGCGGGAAGTAGTAATGGGTCGCAATGTATCTTTCTTCATAATTGCAAAATAATGTGCAATTTGCAATGTTATGCTGGCAATGTTCACACTAGGTTAATACCCCCCACACTTGGTGAAATTAAAACGAATGTTGTTTGTAAATACACGAATCGTGTCCTGTTTGTGCGTTCTCTGTTTACCGCAAACATCATCATTTGACAGTGTGTGTGTGTGTGTGTGTGTGTGTGTGTGTGTGTGTGTGTGTGTGTGTGTGTGTGTGTGTGTGTGTACTCACCTAGTTGTGTTTGCGGGGGTTGAGCTCTGGCTCTTTGGTTCCGCCTCTCAACCGTCAATCAACAGGTGTGCAGATTCCTGAGCCTATCGGGCTCTATCATATCTACACTTGAAACTGTGTATGGAGTCAGCCTCCACCACATCACTTCCTAATGTGTGTGTGTGTGTGTGTGTGTGTGTGTGTGTGTGTGTGTGTGTGTGTGTGTGTGTGTGTGTACTCAACTATCTATGCCTACAAGATCGAGCTTTCAGGTCTTGGAACGCACCTTTCTAACCGCCGTATTCCCAAACCTCTACACCATTCGATTAAAAGGCTAAACAACTGGATCCCTAGAGTTGAAATTCAACCCTCTATAAGAGCCCCAGAGTTCAATATAGCCCAGCGGCCAGCACGTTCTTTCAAATTTGCCTAACCAGAAACGTCAGGCACCAATAGGTGTAAAGAAACCAAACATCACTATATACACAGCTTTGATTTTCACAAAAACATCGTATTTTTAACGATTTGGCCGATTACGTCAAAAAAAAAACAAAATCACTGCTACCATTCCCATGCAGGAAAATACTTCTCGGTGATTTCCACCATTCTTGCTTGTTAGAAAGCGCTCAGCTAGTGTTTGTTGCAGATATTTATGTCTTGCAAGATGCACCTTATCTGCAAAGTTGCCGAGGGTAGAATAGGGCGTGGGTGATACGGTTGCAGGGAGATTGCCTGCCTGACGTGGCTGTTGCAATCAGAGGAGCTCACTTGCCCTTAAAATGAATAGAAATTGAATCCAGATTTGTCGAGATTGCCTTGAGTGGGAGAGACGAGGGAGAGACACGAGGTTGAAGGAACCGTGCACGTCATGGAGGTTAGGTTAGGCTAGGTTAGGTTAGGTTAGGTCAGGCTAGGTTAGGTCAGGTTGGGCTAGGTCAGGTTGGGCTAGGTCAGGTTAGGTTAGGTTAGACTAGGTCAGGTAATGCTAGATTAGGCTAAGTCAGGTTAGGCTAGGTCAGGTTAGGCTAGGCTAGGTCAGGTTAGGCTAGGTCAGGTTAGGCTAGATTAGGCTAGTTATGGTTAAGCTAGATCAGGTTAGGATAGGTTAGATTAAGTCAGGCCAGGTCTGGTTAGATTAGGTTATGTCAGGTTACGTTAGCATAGGCAATGTTAGACTAAGTTAGTTTAGGTTATACATAAATTTGCTGCATTTAACCTGTCCTCAAAGTCAATCGTATATTTTTTCCTCGAATCGTCCAATCCGTAAAAAATATGACCTATAAGAAAAAATGAAGCACCGTAATACCGACGTTTTCAATGGCTCGGCCTCGAGAGATTAGATGGATTGATTGCGTTCGTACGTTCCTCCTGTAGGCAATTCAGTTGTATTTTTAACGAAGTGGCAAAGAAATAGAAAGGGCAGATATTTTAGTCGAAATCCCTCTAGGTAAAATACAATGGGCAGAGTTTCTTTCACCCTATGCCCCTGTTACCTAGCAGTAAAATAGGTACCTGGGTGTTAGTCAGCTGTCACAGGCTGCTTCCTGGGGGTGGAGGTCTGGTCGAGGACCGTGCCGCAGGGACACTAAAAAGCCCCGAAATCATCTCAAGTTAACCTCAAGATAACAGTGGATCTATCTGGAATTTCAAAATAAGTCTATCCTGGTCATTAAAGCAAAGTCTGTTAGAAGGCTTAACGCCCGTTTTCTATAACTTCACACTCATGAACCATAATAAAAACATTTAACACAGAAACCAAACAAAAATCCAAACTTGGTGGCCTGTGTTATCTCGCTTATTGTGTTTCTCCTCCTTACCTTTTTCTTAATTTCTTTATCACAAGTTTCCTAATCTCAACATTCTTGGGGCCCAAGACGAGACTCATGAAAATACTTCATCCTCATAACTCATACTTTCCATACAACTTTCTTACAGATATACAATGTATATTATATATATATATATATATATATATATATATATATATATATATATATATATATATATATATATATATATATATATATATATATATATATATATATACTCTGCTCGTTTACTGGCTGGTTGGTTAGTTGGTTCTTGTGGTGGCCTTAATATTCTTCCAGAGGTTGTTGGGCCTTAATAACCCTAAAAAAGATAAAGATCTTAATAACCTTTAAGCGATTGATGGGCTTTAATAACCCTCCAGAGCTTGAAAGGCCGTAACAACCTTTCACCCAATTAAAGATCCCCCTATATGTTGATTGGAATTAATAATACCCTTGAGGTTGAATATAAGGCCTTAATAACCCTCCAGAAATTGATAACCCATAATAACCCTTGATCCAGAGGTCGAAAAGTCTTAATATCCCTCTAACGTCTGCTATATAGACCTTAGGCACAATACCAAAAACAAATATCAAAATTACCCCCCTTGATATTTTGACAACCCAACGGAAAAAAAATATATATTCGCCCAATAGACGGCAGCAAAGGCCAAATTGCTGCTCTTACAGCAGCACCGTCTAAATACCTGGAGTGATTACCAGATGCCTCATAACGATGATATTTGCCAAGTAAAATTTGCTCTTTTTAATATATTTAGATTGGAGTCGGTGGAAAAAAATTGGCCTGCGTTGAGAAAATTTTCAGAGTTACGTATTGCAGGTTTTATGGTTGAAGATCAAGAGCGTTGGAAAATACATGGATGTGTTTATATGGAACCCAAACATGCAATACAGCCTTGTTTAAATTAACTTGGAAGGGGAGGAGAGAGAGAGAGAGAGAGAGAGAGAAAGAGAGAGAGAAAGAGAGAGAGAGAGAGAGAGAGAGAGAGAGAGAGAGAGAGAGAGAGAGAGAGAGAGAGAGAGAGAGAGAGAGAGAGAGAGAGAGAGAGAGAGAGAGAAACAGAGAGATAAATACAAAGCAACACCAATTTATAGACAATACCCTCCTTGCAATATGCCGAACCTTGCAATAAAAAGGCCGTTGCCCTATTGAACAGGCATTCCTGAATGTGAAATATACCAATACTTGCACCATTATCTCCTTGACTTAATAATCTCTGCCGTCAATTGCATTTCTTGATTTATTGAATGAGAATGAATATATATACATTCAAGTCCTTCTGAACGCATGGAAATGCCAGCTAGTGTGTCCCATTCTCCTCTATCCCATCAGTCCCTTTCCGTCTTTCCCACTCTCACCCCTACCTATTCCGTAAACCCCCCCCCCCCCACTTCCCTACCTATCCTTACCCTCCTCCGTTCCCTCCCTGCAATCCGATTTTCTTCTGAAACTTTTACCTTCGCTTCAGTGAGTCCCGTTGTCCAGACTTGCACCAATCTCTCTGCGATTGCATCTGGGCATGCATATGTACATCTGGGCATGCAAATTATACATCTGGGCATGCCAGTATACATCTGGGCATGCCAATATACATCTGGGCATGCATATGTACATCTGGGCATGCATATATACATCTGGGCATGCATATGTACATCTGGGCATGCATATATACATCTGGGCATGCCAATATACATCTGGGCATGCCAATATACATTTGGGCATGCCAATATACATCTGGGCATGCATATGTACATCTGGGCATGCATATATACATCTGGGCATGCAAATATACATCTGGGCATGCAAATATACATCTGGGCATGCAAATATACATCTGGGCATGCAAATATACATCTGGGCATGCCAATATACATCTGGGCATGCAAATATACATCTGGGCATGCCAATATACATCTGGACATGCAAATATACATCTGGGGATGCAAATATACATCTGGGCATGCCAATATACATCTGGGCATGCAAATATACATCTGGGCATGCCAATATACATCTGGACATGCAAATATACATCTGGGGATGCATATATACATCTGGGGATGCATATATATATATATACATGTATTATTTTGTAGTCGTGACACGTCCACTTTATTAATCAAGTTGTTTGACCTATTACCACCATCAAACACCGTGACATTTAAAGTAACTTTGTTTGCCTAAGTTATTGTCTGAACGTTAATCTTGCCGTTACAAAACGTTTTTTTATGCAAAATAAGCGTCTGCAACCCACCCCGAGAAACGTTTGCTTCCCATGCCTCACTGAAAGATAATATTCACCGTCAAGATTACTCTCAGTTCTAAACGTTTCTGCCCAGTGAAAACGTTTATACCTGCCCCCCCCCCCTATATAAACAAAGGGTGACCCCCATATCCATCTGAGTTACAAATAATCACAGTGCACACAATCGAACGTTTCTAAACCCCAACGAACGCTGAATTACTGTAACTTACTGGTAATCTCAGCGTCCGGTCGAAGTCCCCTCTCTCTCTCTCTCTCTGCTCTCACGAAGCTTAGACCGTGGCCTGCTGCCTTGGCGGCTAATCTCAGCTATCTCACTGCCTCCGTGTCTCTCCACGACTGACACGGGCCAGGATGCACCAGTATTGGCACGGGGGTCCTGGACAAATATTGGAGCGGTTTGATTGGTGGGCAGATGTCTCACGTAATTGGTGAGTCCGAGATATGGTGAAAGGAAGGGAAATGAGAGGGGAAAAATGAGAGTAGTGAAGGAAGAATAAGAGCAAGAGGAGGAAAAGGAAGAGGAAGATGGGAATATTGTGGAAAAGATGAGAGGCATTTTCAAGGGTGACTGTGACGAGTTAAAAATTCAATTCCATATGTAACTTAAAATTCTCTGTGTCCCCCTCTGTGTCTCTCTGTCTTTCTCACGTGCCTTGGTTCTGAGTGGTCCGGAGCAGAAGACAACATACACAGCTGATCAAGCAGCAACAATCAGGACGAGGCAGACTGATCAAACTGCCACTGCTGCTGCTATTATAAAAGTGTGACGTTTTCTATACACCACACACACACACACACACACACACACACACACACACACACACACACACACACACACACACACACACACACACATATATATATATATATATATATATATATATATATATATATATATATATATATATATATATTAAACAATTGATATTGAAGGATCTGTGGACTTTTGAATTCAAAATCGACTTAAAAATTAAGGAATTCGAAACGAAAATAAATTGATCAAAATTGGTATAAAAGTATAATTGTACCTATAAACGTGTTTGCAACGGATGTATGTAATTTTAATTGGTATCAAAATTGGAATCGGAATTGGAAACGGAACTGGAAGATAAGAATTAGCCAGTTCCCGGGAACCTGCCCTATGCAACCACTCGACAAAACATCCCAAACACTCCGACTGAATTCAAGAACATATTTCGACGGCCCTCTTGATTTGTATTCCTTGCGGGACCGGACTTGACACCCCGATGTCTGCCTCCGTGAATCTTACTCTCGTGGGATCTTACTTCTGCCTTGTTGGTCTATGTTGTTGACTCATGTTCCTCCTATGGAATCTTCCTTCTCGCTTGTTTGTTTGTTTTAGCTTGATTCATCCAGCACTTCAGTTCCTATTGATGTGGATCTTGGTTCTTGCTCTATATAAAGGGTCTCTGTATATATCCTCTTGTCTGGTTCTTAATTTTTATCGAGATATGATTTCACTTTTTCCTTGTTGGCTCTGTTTAGTGTGGAGTTAGCTTGAAGCCTTGCTTATTCTTCTCTTCGTGTTTAGGTTAGGTGAACATGTTTTTGGAAATAATAAGGCGTTTCTATGGTATGATTTACACACACACACACACACACACACACACACACACACACACACACACACACACACACACACACACACACACACACACACACACACATGCACATACACATACAAAAGCGCTCTCGGACCTCGTAAGTGCGGGGTATAAGAGCTAGAGCTCAATCTTGCAAGCACCAATAAGTGAGTACACACACACACACACACACACACACACACACACACACACACACACACACACACACACACACACACACACACACACTGAACAAACTGGACCCAAAAAACATGTTTAGCATGAACAAGCGAGAGGTGTGGGACATGAGTGGAAACCAGACACTCAGATGAACCAAAGTAATAGCAGATAATCAGTGACTAGTGAACTAGCTGCGGGAACTAGGAGAAAACTAGTTCCATTCACCAGGGTTCTAGGAGACTCGAACCGTAGACCCCACGTATGTGAAAGGAAGGAAAGGAAAGGAACTATCAGGTGGAAAGCGCCAAGCCATCACGACTATATAGCACTGGGAAGGGATCAGGATAAGGATTTGGGATAGGTCGGGGGGAAGGAAGGAAGGAACAACTTATGGACGATCGGGAATTGAACGCCGCCCTGCGTGAAGCGAGACCGTCGCTCTACCGTCGAGCCCAAGTGGTTGGACAAGCCGAAGCTCTATCGACCGCGCTATTGAGTCGTCTTAATAAGGGAAATTAATAAGATTTATATAAGAATAAGAATTATTAATTAATAAGATTTATATAAGAATAAGAATTATTAATTAATAAGATTTATAAGAATAATGGAATGGAATGGAACTATCAGGGAGAAAGCGCCAAGCCATTACGACTGTATAGCACTTGGAAAGGGTGAGGATAAGGATATGGGATGGGACGGGGGAGGGGGAGGAATGGTGTCCAACCACTTGGACGGCCGGGGATTGAACGCCGACCTGCACGAAGGGAGACCGTCGAATACATTAATAAGATAAATAATAATTTCCTTAATAAGGAAAATAAGGAAAAATAATAAGGAAAAAAACTAGTAACGGTATATTATTGCCAGTTATGAAAAAGGCAGAATAGACACACACCACCATGCAAGTGTAGGTCACTATCAAGACCAACGAATACACGAATTTTTATTCTCCAACTCAAGAACAGTCAAGAAAGAATATTCAGCAAAAAACAAAAACAATGAAAGCGCAAGGACAGAGGAGCAAGATAATGACCCCCTGGAGAGGCCCTCACAAACACACTCTCAATAGCAACGTTGAAATTTTACTCGACTAGCAAAAACTTGATAAAAAAAAAGTGCATTCAGAACTAAACAAAAAATTGTGGAGAATTGCAAGATGGGAAGGAGAAGGAGAAGGAGGAGGAGGAGGAGGAGGAGGAGGAAGAGGAGTTGATTGGTCCCTAAGCATAGAATCACTAAAACTCTACAACCCTTCGGGATTCGAACCCAGGGCAGGCGTGCGTCTGCCCGTGGTACTCTGACCAGGGAAGTTATGAGTATGCTATACTCATTAAAAATAAATTCCGTTTAATACCTAAATTATTCAAAACATTGTTTCTTTTGGTCAGGAATTTCGGCAACGTGATTGCTCTTCTTAATCCCGAGAGTAAGAAAATAGTTAGAAGCATAGAAAGCTTATATAAACGCCAGCAATGTATATATATATATATATATATATATATATATATATATATATATATATATATATATATATATATATATATATATATATATATATATATATATATATATATATATATATATATATACGTTGTTCATATGCATAAGTAATATCTACCAGGTTCTAAACACCTGCCTTGCCCCAAAAAGTAATGGACTCTTGTCCCTTGGAACAAAAGACCCATCTCGCTAAAAGGGTGAAGTCTCCTCGGATTTAAGTGATGTTCAGTTCATTCAAAAGACGGGGGGGGGCGAGGGGTTTAATTTCGTAAAAAGGCCCTGTGAGCCTGATGATTGGCTGAAACAGTAGAGGCGTGTGAGGGTGTTGTGACGAGTGAGGGAGTGTTAAGGGTGTTTTATTTCATGCCTGTGAGGGGTGTTTATGCCTGAAAGAAACGTCCACTACGGGCTCACCATAGCCCGTGCTACTTGGAACTTTTTATTCCAGGTAGCTGGATCTATAACAACAACAACAAAGCCTGAAAGAAACAATGGTTTTTAACACCTATTAAATGGAATTTACAGGAGACATTGGCAAGCCAGAAAGCCTAAATAGCACTTGGAAGAGCTATGGGAATATATATATATATATATATATATATATATATATATATATATATATATATATATATATATATATATATATATATATATGAACTTGCGCCGGAGAATGATTTATATATATAAAGTATTCCATTCACTTGGGCTGTAGGAGGCTCGAACCGGGGACCCCATGTGTGCGAAGCCGAAACTCTATCGAACGAGCTATTGAGTAATCTTAATAATAGTCTTTTATGTCTTTTTTATCTCCTCAGTCTTTTATGTATAAAGTATGTTTGTATTAAATTAAAAATATTGATTTTTACTGACCTCATTCTTGATGGCATGGTACGAATATTGAAGGAGATGACGTAGTTTGTTGCAAGACCATATAGCTCCTTGTGAGTTTGTTGCAAGACCATATAGCTTCTTGTGAGTTTGTTGCAAGAGCATATAGCTCTTGTGAGTTTGTTGCAAGAGCATATAGCTTCTTGTGAGTTTGTTGCAAGAGCATATAGCTTCTTGTGAGTTTGTTGCAAGAGCATATAGCTTCTTGTGAGTTTGTTGCAAGACCATATAGCGTCTTGTGAGTTGGTAACTGGAAGTCTCTGACTCATTGGTGCTCTCTCCGGTGTGTATATGTGTTGCAAGGCTGCACTAGTGTGTATGTGTTCCTGCAACACCTGTTGCTCCACTTTCTGCAACATTCAGAGTCGTTCTTGCTTACCAGAGACATGTTTCCTTCATTGGAGATTTATTTTTTTCAAGATAGTTATAGAATTTAATTATATATATTTAATTATTGAAGATACATATCTGATTTGAGAATGAGAGAGTGGAGGTTAATAGTTGATTTCAGTACTTCAATTGAAATAGATCTAACTGAAGATACTCTACTGACAATCCTGTAGAGTACTTACAATTAGAATCGGTACTTTCAAAACAGTGAAACGGGTGTTTTCCTTTTTCACACTGTCTCGACCCTCCATTTCACAACCCCCTGTCCACCTACACCTCACTCGCTGTCCCTCTGTTCCCCCTGTCCCTCCCCCCCCCCCCCTCTCTAACTAAGCCCACAGTTGTCTCACCCCCCCCCCTCTCCCTCCCCCCTTCCCTCCCTTGACAAGGGGTTAATGCGGGGTACCTTGTTTGTTCTCTTTGTTCAACTTCCATGTTCAACACATGACTTACTACTACCTACATGTCTTTGTAGAGTACGCTCTGTTGCTCAACTTCCGGGTCCCTTGCTGTTTGTTTCCTGTTTCCAATCTTATAACATATAATTTGTTACATTCCAAAGTTGGTCTAATGTGTATGTGTTCCAAAGTTGTTCTAGTGTGTATGTGTTCCAAGGTTGTTCCATTCAATAACGCGGTCATGGACCATATTTACAATATATGAGGGTATGGGGTGGGAATTAACGATAGTGTTATTACTTAACTACCCACAGCCCTGTTGTCCAAGTGCACATTTACGCATATATATATATATATATATATTTATATATATATATATATATAATATATATATATATATATATATATATATATATATATATATATATATATATATATATATATATATATATATATATATATATATATATATATTGCAAACAGCTACAACTACAAGTTACTCTTTCATATTCATACCTACTGAAATGACAGCTAAGATACAGAACTCGAAATTACTTTCTCAACATTATTTGAGTTGAAGATGGGTTGAATTGCAGGCAAAAGGAGTCTTTTTTTTGGGCTTACCGAGCTGTCCTCAGGCTTGGCCAACGCCCGAATACTCAGCCTGTTCTTTCGATTTGCCATTACGTACAAAATCCAACCTTCTAACTCGACTAGAAACGTACCAGCTAGAGACTTAGAAGGGAAAGACTTAGCAAGACTTATGGGAGGGCAAAGTTCCCACTCTGTTAACAGGAGTCAGAGGTCGTCTGCTCCTCTACACACCTGTGCTCCTCTACACACCTGTGCTCCTCTACACACCTGTGCTCCTCTACACACCTGTGCTCCTCTACACACCTGTGCTCCTCTACACACCTGTGCTCCTCTACACATCTGTGTCAAAAATAAACAGGATAATGGAAATAAAAACAGGAAAATGAGTGTGTTCCTATCCTCTTGTGGATAGGAATAGTGGTGGTGCTCCTTGTATCCTCCCGCTACTGTTACTGCTCCGTTCCTATGCCTCCTGTCCATCTCCTTCCAACCTGTTCTCCTACAAAGAACGTCGCTTTTCGATCGTATGCGTTACTTAAGGTTAGAAAAATCAGTCGTACTAGAAAATGGAAGTGGCTGGCGAAAGTGACGTACTGTCCCATTTTCTGTTTTGGGTCCTCTGGTAGGTTAGGAGAGACCACGTTAAATTTACCGTTTTCTTGACGTTGTGGGAAACCTTTAGGAGGAGGAGGACGGCCTGTTTCTTCACCACCTCCTCCTCTTCTTCCTTTCTTCTCCTCCTCCACCTCCTTCTCCTCGTTCATCTCCTCCTTCACCACTACCTCTTCTCCTCACTCCTGTCAGTCCTGGCCAAAGCACCGTATCTCATTTTCCTTTTCACAGGTTCAAGTTCATTAATTAGGCAAGCTCTCGTGACCAAGGCATTGCCGTGGGAGAAGATGGGCGGGCCGCCCACGACAACCAGGAATACTGGCAGCCGTCTGGGAATATCAGACACCTCCCATGGCAACCAGGAGGGTGTCACCTCACCCTAGAATGGCAAGGAGAGATCTCCCATGGTGAGAGTACCGTGGGAGATCTCCCAGCAAGAGACACAACCACTGTTCATGATTAAATTTATGAGTGTGTGTGTGTGCCCTGTGCAAAGTGATCTTCCGTCAGGGTATACACAGCGACGACCTATATATATATATATACCTTCTTGCAGGTCGGCGTTCGATTCCCGATGGTGCAAGTGTTTGGGGTCCATTACCTCACCTTGGCCCGTGTGAAGGTTGAGTCCACCCTCCTAGCTGTCAGCTTTTAAGGAGCAGGCCAAGAAGGAAGTCAATCTTGCCCGTTTTCTCCATTAATTACGAGTTCGTAAAAAATGCTGCCTTTTTGCCCTGACCAGAAACGTCAGAACTGGGCCAATCGAGTGGATAATTATTAGGTCCATACGATGATATTAATTACATCAAATTACAGCAATTTTTTTCCGTTGGGGTCGATAGTGTTAAAGGTGGGTGGCCACTTGAATGGGAGTCCACTTGAATGGGAGGCCACTTGAATGGGAGGCCAAGCTTGGAGTCTGACACCATCCCCTGATATACCTCCAGCTGGGGCTTAACCAACAATGATAAGGGCTCAACGAACCATTCTAAGAGCTTAACGAGCCCTTCTGAACAAGGTTATTGGAGGCGGCGCTCCGACCCACCCACCCACCAAGAGCTCATGTCATGCAAATGTGAGAAGGTCTGATTTAGGCCGCCGTCAGTATAACATATAGGGAACTGATAGGTATTACAACTCTTGTTCCTGTGAAGGAGAGTGTTCACAGACCTCACTCCGGGCCACAGAATGTGTGCGATCACCGTGAACTATAATGTTCTTATTCTTGAACAATTCTGGGATTGCTTAACAGCATCACTCTGAGGGCTGAGAAGGGGGTAAAGATACTCTTGGAGAGCATGCCTGATGTTCCTATTAATGATTGTATGTAGAGCTGAGAGCCACAGTTTGTGACTCATCCACTTTCCCACCCATTGATCCATCCATTGACTCACCCATTGACCCATCCATATACTCACCCATTGACCCATCCATTGACTCACCCCCACCACCAGGCTGTACTCATCCAAGCTGCAGTCGACCCCAATGTCGACCCCCGTCCGTCAATTGTACCAAACATTCTAACCAAAAATAATATCTTCCGAAATAAAAATTAATACTAATTCCACATTATACATATGTATACAGTTAAGCCTGGGACAGGTGAGGTGTTGTACTTAATTTCGAGTTATTTATACTTACAGTTTGCAAGTTAAGGTCCATCACCTATCTACGTACTTAGAGAAGTGCCATTTAACCAAAGAGAACTGTGCCATTTTTCTTGACACAGCTCAAGAACAATTTCAGAGTAATTGGTTGTCTTCAGTCTATCCCCAGGCTAGGCTCGTTAAAGGGGCGGGCGTCACTCAAGGCACATTCATCCATTTTAACGTATTGTATATTAAATATACATTCGTGTCCATATATAAATTAATATTATTAAATATTATTCTGTGTAAAGTTAGATTTGGGATAGGTTAGGTGTTTAGGTTCTGTTGGCGATTATTTGTATTCGAAGCACGTGGGTGAAGCATTTACGGCGCGGTGGTTCGTGAAGAGGTTGTTAGCGAAGCAGTGTTCGAGCAATGGCACAGAGTCATCAGCTGTCAGTCGAGCGTAAACCAGTTTTTACTTCGTAAACAATGGGTTTGACGGCTGGATCAATGAGCATTTGGCCTTGTTGATGAGGACGGGCTGTGTTGATGAGGACGGTGTGTGTTGATGAGGACGGTCTGTGTTGATGAGGACGGGCTGTGTTGATAAGGACGGTGTGTGTTGATGAGGACGGGCTGTGTTGATGAGGACGGGCTGTGTTGATGAGGACGGTCTGTGTTGATGAGGACGGGCTGTGTTGATGAGGACGGTGTGTGTTGATGAGGACGGGCTGTGTTGATGAGGACGGGCTGTGTTGATGAGGACGGTCTGTGTTGATGAGGACGGGCTGTGTTGTTGAGGACGGTTTGTGTTGATGAGGAGGGTCTGTGTTGATGAGGACGGTCTGTGTTGATGAGGACGGTCTGTGTTGATGAGGACAGTCTGGACTCTGGTACTCAGTTAGTGTCCCCTGGAGACTAAGCCTCGAACCACTACCCATTAGATTACGATGTAGCTCCCTAGCCCATCGACCCCTGAGAGCCAAGATCCATTATATCCCACATCATTTGACACAAGTTGTGGCCATTTATCAGCATGCTGTATACTGTGAAGTATTCATGTATGTATACGCGAACTACTTCGAGCAGGGTAATTTATCAATACTACAAAGGCTCCTGGATTGCATTGTGCAGAAATAAATATTGCGATCAAGGTATTGGGTGTTTGGTGTGTGGGGCTCTGTCCTTGTACTCACCTAGTTGAGCTTTGGCTCTTTGGTCCCGCCTCTCAAACTGTCAATCAACTGGTGTACAGATTCTGCAGCCTATCAAATCTACATTTGAAACTGTGCATGGAGTCTGCCTCCACCACATCATTACCTAATGCATTTTATTTGTTAATTACTCTGACGCTGAAAAATTCTTTCTAATGTCTCTGTGACTCATGTGGGTACTCAGTTTCCACCTGTGTCCCCTTGTGAGTGTATCATCCGTGTTAAATAGCTTGTCTTTGTCCACCCTGTCAATTCCCCTGATAATTTTGTAGGTGGTTATCATGTCTCCCCCTTACTCTTCTGTCTTCCAGGGACGTGAGGCTTAGCTCCCGTAGCCTTTCCTCGTAGCTCATACTTCTTAGCTCTGGGACTAGTCTGGTGGCATACCTCTGAGTCTTTTCTAAATTTGTTGAGTGAGTGTGTGTGAGTGTGTGTGTGTGTGTGTGTGAGTGTGTGTGTGTGTGTGTGTGTGTGTGTGTGTGTGTGTGTGTGTGTGTGTGTGTGTGTGTGTGTGTGTACTCTTTTATTTGTTCCTGCAGGATCGAGCTCTTGCTCTTGGACCCCGCTTTTCAAGCCGTTGGTTGTCCAATGGAATGTCTCCTGGCCTATTTTTCTGTCATACCTGCTTTTAAAGTTATGAATGGAGTTTCCCTTTACAATCTGCTCCTGTAGGTCATTCCATTTACTCACTATACCTCTTAAGCTAAAAGAAAACTTTCTAACATCTCTATGACACATCTGAGTCTCAAGCTTCCAGCCGTGTCCCCTTGTTCCATTGGTATGCATTGTAAACATTTCCTCTGTTTCCACCTTGTCAATCCCCCAGATCCCTCAAATCCAAATCAAATCTCAATCCCCGAAATTGTCAATCGCGCGCGTGCTTGTGTGTGTGTGTGTGTGTGTGTGTGTGTGTGTGTGTGTGTGTGTGTGTGTGTGTGTGTGTGTGTGTGTGTGTGTGTGTGTGTGTGTGTGCGTGTGTGTGTGTACTCACCTAATTGTGCTTGCGGGGGATGAGCTCTGGCTCTTTGGTCCCGCCTCCCCACACTTGTGTGTGTGTGTGTGTGTGTGTGTGTGTGTGTGTGTGTGTGTGTGTGTGTGTGTGTGTGTGTACTCACCTAATTGTGCTTGCGGGGGTTGAGCTCTGGCTCTTTGGTCCCGCCTCCCCACACTTGTGTGTGTGTGTGTGTGTGTGTGTGTGTGTGTGTGTGTGTGTGTGTGTGTATGTGTATGTGTGTGTGTGTGTGTGTGTGTGTGTGTGTGTGTGTGTGTGTGTGTGTGTGTGTGTGTTTAATACACACGAACATTTCCCAGCAAAATTTAAACAGCAAACTACTTCACTCAGTGTTGGGTTCAAGACCCATTACCCTCTGGAGAGTCATTTACGACCACCACAATACCTTACTGACCAGCCAGCAGGTGTATACCTTTGTCTAATGTAAACACCCAGTATACATACACTATACACTCACTACACATACATTAAACACTCAGTATACATACACTAAACATACTTGCTAGGACAACACAATACAGCAATTTATAAAACAAAACAAAAGCCAATAAATTCCAATTTAATAATTAATCCTGTCAGCTTCGGATGCTGGAATTGGAATCTCACGAAAGAGGAGCCAAACGAACATAACAAAACATAAAAGAGAAAAAGAGCAACACATCTTCATATAGAGAATATGGGATAAGATCAAAGAGCCACAAATGAGAAGTGAGATGAGAGAGAGAGAAGGAAAGAGATAAAAAGGAAAGAGTGCATATAGGAAAGAGAGAGAAAAAAGAGGAGAGTAATTGGGAGAGAGAGAGATAACAGAAGACTCTTGGGTTCACAACTATATTAAAGAGATAAAAGGAGAACTTATCTGCCTCTAGATACTACAATAAGATTAATTATCTTGTGTGTGTGAGAGAGAGAGAGAGAGAGAGAGAGAGAGAGAGAGAGAGAGAGAGAGAGAGAGAGAGAGAGAGAGAGAGAGAGAGAGAGAGAGAGAGAGAGAGAGTAGGTCACCACAGGTCACCACAGGTCACCACAGGTCACCACAGGTCACCACAGGTCACCACAGGTCACCACAGGTCACCACACGTCACCACCACAGGTGGTCATAAGAGCACTTGGTCTATAGCATTTTCCGAAAGCCATCAATACTGAACGTACCGAAAAATGTTATATATATATATTTTTTTTCCTTTTACATGCATATAGGTGTATATGTTGTTTCTCCCTCTCCCTCCCTCCCTCTCTCCCTCTCACTCCCTCTCTCCATACCTCCCTCCCTCTCACTCCCTCTATACCTCCTTCCAAACCCTCCACCCCCCCCCCTTCTACCTTCCTTAATTACCTAACATCCATCTAACATTAACTCAACTCAACCTTATCTCTCTTCTCAAGTTACTCCAAACTCCCTCTCCCTCTCTCTCTCTCTTCTGCCCTATCATCTAGTCTCCATTCTCCCCCTTTTCCCCTTCCTCCCATTTCTCATTTCTCTCTCCCTATTTCCCTCTGCTTCCCCTCTTCTCTTTCTTTTTCCATTATGTTCCTCTTGTGAGGAAAGCTACTGCACTCATGGCGTGCCTAGAAGAAGAGGCCACCCTGTGGAGAGGAGAAAAATGGGGAGTTTATAGAGAGAATGGGAGGGGTGTAGGAGGTTTTGGAGAAGGTATGGGTGGAGAGGGGGAATGAAGGGAAAAGGTGGGGGGGGGGTAGAGACGGTGAGGGAAAAAAAGGAGCAAGTGAGGACTTTCATCCCTGTGTCCTAACCGTGCTAAAGAGTTCGTCTTTGTCCATCCTTTCAATCCCCCTGAGAATTTTGTAGGTGGTTATCATGTCTCCCCCTTACTCTTTTGTCTTATTGGGACGTGAGGTTTAGCTTCCGTAGCCTTTCCTCGTAGCTCATTCCTCTCGGTTCCGGGACTAGTCTGGTGGCGTATCTTTGAATCTTCTCTAACTTTTGTCTTGTGTTTAACTAGGTATGGACTCCAGGCTGGAACTGCATTTTCCAGGATTGGTCTGACATAGGTGGTATACAAGTTCCTGGACGATTTCTATCACAAGTTTTTATAGGCAGTTCTTATGTTGGCCAACCTAGCGTGTGCCCCTGATGATATCCTGTGTACTCACCTTTTTGTGCTTGCAGGATCGAGCATAGACTCTTGGACTCTTGGATGTGTGTGTGTGTGTGTGTGTGTGTGTGTGTGTGTGTGTGTGTGTGTGTGTGTGTGTGTGTGTGTGTGTGTGTGTGTGTGTGTGTGTGTGTGTATTACTGGTGTTATCCTCGTTATCGTGGTGATGTGTGCCTCTGGTGTTATCGTGGTGATGTGTGCCTCTGGTGTTATCGTGGTGATGTGTGCCTCTGGTGTTATCCTGGTGATGTGTGCCTGTACTCACCTAGTTCTCACCTAGTTGTGTTTGCGGGGGTTGAGCTCTGGCTCTTTGGTCCCGCCTCTCAACCGTCAATCAACAGGTGTACAGATTCCTGAGCCTATCGGGCTCTGTCATATCTACACTTGAAACTGTGAATGGAGTCAGCCTCCACCACATCACTGCCTAATGCATTCCATTTGTCAACCACTCTGACACTAAAAAAGTTCTTTCTAATATCTCTGTGGCTCATTTGGGCACTCAGTTTCCACCTGTGACCCCTTGTGCGTGTTCCCCTTGTGTTAAATAGACTGTCTTTATCTACCCTATCAATCCCCTTCAGAATCTTGAATGTGGTGATCATGTCCCCCCTAACTCTTCTGTCTTCCAGCGAAGTGAGGTTTAATTCCCGTAGTCTCTCCTCGTAGCTCATACCTCTCAGCTTGGGTACAAGTCTGGTGGCAAACCTTTGAACCTTTTCCAGTTTAGTCTTATCCTTGACTAGATATGGACTCCATGCTGGGGCTGCATACTCCAGGATTGGCCTGACATATGTAGTATACAAAGTTCTGAATGATTCTTTACACAAGTTTCTGAATGCCGTTCGTATGTTGGCCAGCCTGGCATATGCCGCTGATGTTATCCGCTTGATATGTGCTGCAGGAGACAGGTCTGGCGTGATATCAACCCCCAAGTCTTTTTCCTTCTCTGACTCCTGAAGAATTTCCTCTCCCAGATGATACCTTGTATCTGGCCTCCTGCTCCCTACACCTATCTTCATTACATTACATTTGGTTGGGTTAAACTCTAACAACCATTTGTTCGACCATTCCTTCAGCTTGTCTAGGTCTTCTTGAAGCCTCAAACAGTCCTCTTCTGTTTTAATCCTTCTCATAATTTTAGCATCGTCCGCAAACATTGAGAGAAATGAATCGATACCCTCCGGGAGATCATTTACATATATCAGAAACAAGATAGGACCGAGTACAGAGCCCTGTGGGACTCCACTGGTGACTTCACGCCAATCGGAGGTCTCACCCCTCACCGTAACTCTCTGCTTCCTATTGCTTAGATACTCCCTTATCCACTGGAGCACCTTACCAGCTACACCTGCCTGTCTCTCCAGCTTATGTACCAGCCTCTTATGCGGTACTGTGTCAAAGGCTTTCCGACAATCCAAGAAAATGCAGTCCGCCCAGCCCTCTCTTTCTTGCTTAATCTGTGTCACCTGATCGTAGAATTCTATCAAGCCTGTAAGGCAAGATTTACCCTCCCTGAATCCATGTTGGCGATTTGTCACGAAGTCCCTTCTCTCCAGATGTGTTACCAGGTTTTTTCGCACGATCTTCTCGACCTGTGGTGTTATCCTGGTGATGTGTGCCTCTGGTGTTATCGTGGTGATGAGTGCCTCTGGTGTTATCATGGTGATGTGTGTCTCTGGTGTTATCGTGGTGATGTGTGCCTCTGGTGTTATCGTGGTGATGTGTGCCTCTGGTGGTAGATAACCAGTTATGTCCACTCTCAAGGTTTTCTCTTTTTCAGTAGTTGGAAGTTGTCTTCCCTTCATCCTGTACTGTATATGAGGTCTTCTTGCTCCAAGTCCTAGCCTCATAACCTTGCATGTGTCACGGTTAAAGTCTAGTAGCCATTTCTCAGACCATGTCTGGAGATTGTCTAGTTCATCTTGTAATGGTTTACTGCCCTCCTCAGTTCTGATTTGTCTCATTAGCTTAGCATCATCAGCAACCACGGATAAGAATGCGCTTCCTTCCTCTGTTAGATCGCTTATATATATTAGAAACAGGATGGGCCCCAGTACCGACCCTTGAGGCACTCCACTCGTTACCTCTCTCTCCATGCTGATAACTCTCCTCTTACTCTGACATTTTGATTTCTTCCTGAAAGGTATTCCTTCGCCCGTTTTTATTACTCTTCTTGATAGACTAATCTGATTGTCTAGTTTACGTAGGTGTCACTCTTGAGGAACAGAATCAATCGCTTTCTGATAGTCCAGAAAACTGCAGTCTGCCCCAACATCTGATTTCCTCTCAATCATCGTTGGTTCATGATGGTCTTCCAGATTTGTGAGTCGTGTGTCCTCGAGAGCTTCTTCCAGATGCAGTTTCAGAGTAATATATTTTCTAGCCGATCTTTATAGGGACATCGTAGCCACGTGTCTTTCACTGTGTCTAACAGATACTGCATTCCGTGTCATGTATCTTAAGGTTTAGATGCTCGAGCATACGTAGCTATGTGTCTTTTGCAGGACACCTTTCAGAGGCTGTGTTTAGTCGTGCATCATCCAAGCGTTATTGCAAATCGTGCATGGTCATGTGTCTTCTGAATAGAGTCCTCCAGCTGGTGGCTTTGTGGAAGCACATTCCCTGCGTGCCTCAGCCAGCCCACCAAGCTGCACTTGATAATTTTTACCCTTCGGGTAACCTGGAAATTGAGAGCCAGTGACAAGGTTTAAAATTGCATGAGAAGACTTTACGATCTGAGGTTGTTTGGTAAACCAGTTGGTGTTAGGTCTCACAATCCCTTATCTCACTATGTCACGCTCTGCCTCCCCCCCTCCCCCATCCTCTCTCTCTCTCTCTCTCTCTCTCTCTCTCTCTCTCTCTCTCTCTCTCTCTCTCTCTCTCTCTCTCTCTCTCTCTCTCTTAAATTCCAGAGAAAGGTATTTACTGCACGAGGAAGGTTAAATTCTTTTTCACTGATTTTTCCAATGGAAGTTAATGTATTTATTTTCTCCCTCCACCCCCACCCCCCCCCCCCTCTCTCTCTCCCTCTCTCACACACATAAATAATTGTTTGTAATTTTCTCTATTCCCCAAAAAATCACATGTGTGTGTGTGTGTGTGTGTGTGTGTGTGTGTGTGTGTGTGTGTGTGTGTGTGTGTGTGTGTGTGTGTGTGTATGTGTGTATGTGTGTATGTGTGTATGTGTATGTGTATGTGTTTATGTGTGTGTGAAAGGTAACAGTTCCAGTTCATATATACATTTTTTCCTCCAGCTCGTTTCTCTGCTGGATCTCACCCTTTTCCAAGAGTCCAATTTTTTACCGCTCCTGCTTTACAAGCCGGAAGTGCCAGCGGGTTTTTGGCCGGCACTGTGCCTCGTACGGCCTTTGATGACCAAGCCAGCCAACTGGCTTTTGAGACTTGCTGCACTGCTTCCTCTACAACATGCGAGGAGAGAGAGAGAGAGAGAGAGAGAGAGAGAGAGAGAGAGAGAGAGAGAGAGAGAGAGAGAGAGAGAGAGAGAGAGAGAGAGAGAGAGAGAGAGAGAGAGAGAACCATACCCAGCCACAAAAAACGGAGAACTGTGTATATTTTCTATTCTATTTTACTGTTTAATTATTAATTACACTAGGACTATTGAAATTGAAATTGAGGTTTATTGAGGTATAAATACACACAAAGGGATCAGGTAGCTCAAGCTATTCTCACCCAGTTCACTACAACGTGATATATATATATATATATATATATATATATATATATATATATATATATATATATATATATATATATATATATATATATACACTCATACTCATCCGACAACTCATAAGATTACAGATAGATAAATAACAGGAAAATGAGATATATATGGAAGTCAACTCTACCAGATCCTAAATCACTTGAACTTTTATAAGTTAATTAGTATCTTGGGTGTGTTTTTTCCTTGTAAATGTTCCCATTCCTTGAGACACAGGCAGCTGGTGAGTTTTTCCTCTGTTTTCATAGCTTTTGGACTTGCCTGGAGGGCCTTAATTTGTTTTCATAACTCCTGGACTTGCTTGGAGATTACGTCTGTTGTTATTGCTTTTGGACTTTTTTGGGGAGAGCTTGTCCATGAGTTTTCATAGCTTAGTCCTCGTATTCCAGTTCCTTGTCCTCATATCCTAGCTCCTGTTCCTCAAATCGTAGCTCATTGTCCTTAAAACCTAGCTCCTTGCCCGCCCCCCCCCCATCCTAAATCATTGTCCTTAAACCCTAACTCCTTGCCCCCATCCTAGGTCATTTTCCTTAAATCCTAGCTCCTTGCCCTCCATCCTAGCTCCTTGTCCTCATCCTAGCTCCTTGTCCTCCTATCCTAGCTCCTTGTCCTCCTATCCTAGTTCCTTGAAAGTCTAATCCCTTCCAAATACTGCATAGTCATACTGGCTTAGCGCTGTTTCCTGATAACCTTAAATAGAGGTCCTAACAAGCCATAGTGTCATCTCAAATGGGTCCAGCAGAGAGCTGTTTTAAGGGGCTCTAGACGGTCCTTGCAGTGGTGTTCCAGAGAATGCGAGATCAGAGAAAAGGTTTCCAGGCAAATCTCTCATTCGCGAAACAGGAAAATTGACCCGGAAGACTCAATTGATTTGAATCAATTGAATATGCGGATTGAAAGTATCTGGGGAGCATGTTTCAGGGATTGAAAGTATCTGGGGAGCATGTTTCAGGGGTTGAAAGTATCTGGGGAGCATGTTTCAGGGGTTGAAAGTATCTGGGGAGCATGTTTCAGGGGTTGAAAGTATCTGGGGAGCATGTTTCAGGGGTTGAAAGAATTGTTAAGGACATAACATACGAAAAAAAGGGGAAACAACAGAATTCTTAAATCAGTCCAAACGAGGCAGTTTCTATTTATATCCATCCAAAGTCTCCAAAGTCGTCGTTTATGTGTTTAATCTACACTTGAAACAATCCGACAATCTCAGGTCTAGTAATTTGTTCAATAACTCAATAATACTGTTTACTGACCACATATAACATACATATAAACCAACACATACAAACACACACTCTCACACAACAGGAATCCCAAAAGATTACACTCCTTATATCTTCCAGCAACAAGCAAAAGAAACTAGCACTCATCTTTGGTGTTTTTTCAAAACAATGCATGAAAGTCACAATAACGTGGCTAAAGTAAGTTGACCAGACCACACACTAGAAGGTGAAGGGACGACGACGTTTCGGTCCGTCCTGGGCCATTTTCAAGTCGAAACGTCGTCGTCCCTTCACCTTCTAGTGTGTGGTCTGGTCAACAATGTATGAAAGTCTCCATCCCACGATTTAACAAACTAAACTCTATTCTTCTCTTTCTCTCTTATTTCTTTCTCCATCTCTCTCTCCTTCCTTCTCCACTATCTCTCTCTCTCTCTTCCTCTTTCCTCGTGAGACTTCTAATCCCACCTCACATTCTCGTCAGGGGGTAAGAAAGGAGGTCTAAGACGCCCTGCTGATCTAATATCCATCTTGATATTACATTGAGGATAGAATATCAAAGTTTCGAACTCAGCAAATTGCCCCTTGGCCTTAATGGCACAAAGTGACAACGACCTCCCTTTGAAAAATATTAAAATATCAGGAACAAAAAATTCTCTCTTTTATCGACTGATGAGTTTATATGAAAAATGTAAGTTGAAGTATCAACTAATAACTAATGTTGGTTTAGTGTGTTTTTATGAGGGAAGGGAAGGGGGAAGGATGGGCTAGGGTGAGGGAGAAACAAGGGTGAGGGTGAGGGAGAAACAAGGGTGAGGGTGGGAGAAAGAATGAAGTAGAGGGTAAGTATAAGGAAAGGGAACAAGGGTGAGAACCGCGACGTTATTTTAACAGCAACTTGTGCTCCGGCAAAATTGGATTACAACTGCAACAATGCCCATCAGATTAAAGTACAGATATCCCCAGTTTTATACTGACGCTGCTTCCATTGCGGCTGAACAAAGCACAAATGACGCACCTTCCAATGCATAGCTTCTCCCATTTTATGGGTCCCAAAGTTTTACAACATTAACATGCATGTAAATAGAGACTTTATATTTAGTTCTGGATTGCAAGAACCTTTACATGCACGAAATCTGCGTCCTAAGGAGACCACCAGACGCTGGGCGTCTTCTTTGTAAGGGGCTCTGCTGTACCCATCTCAGGCTCCTAAAGGTTTTGGGCACCTTTTTGTCCTCTGTTTGGTCTTCAATAAGCGAACCACAGGCTCACTTCAACTCAGGTCAAGTGATTGACTTGGCCAGCCAAGAACATCCCACTTTTTGGTTCTGGAAAAACACCTTTTGGTTGCTTTAGCAGTATCTCTGGCATCATTATCCTGTTGCAAGATGATTTGCATATGCATGCATGTGAGGAGATGCGATGTTTCTGTAAACTTCAGAAGGACATTCTGCTAATGCCATCAGTAGCCACATCAGAAAGAACAAGTGCGAGAGCTCCATACACAGCCAAACAAGCGTTATGTATAGCTTGTATGCCATACAAACCATTCACTGCGTCTGACATGAATGGATGTACGTGAACATCTGAAATGATTCTTTCCTTTCACCTCATGTTCCTCTTCCCCTCACTCCAGTACAGGTTAATCTTCATCTCACCACTCCTCATCTCTACATGTTTATTGATGGTAACTGTAAAGTGGCCATTCTGTTATTGATGTTTACTAGTAGTTTATGCCTTATAGGGAAACCCTCTGAAGCTATCTGGTCCTCATGACAGTCTTCGACCCGTCTCTGTGTCTCTTACACCCTACAGAGTGTCTCTGATCTGTTCCACAGTTGAAAAGAGCTTTATATTAAAAAATATATATATAAATATTTTTGGGTCGTCCACTTGAGTGGTTGTACTTGATCAACCAAGTCGTGTCATGGTACTCGGCTCACCAGGGCCTTCTTGCTCCACAACAGTGAAGCAAATAACTGATTTTGACACATCTAATATTTTTGGACAATTTATGTGAACCATTCATTCATATTTTTCATCGTCGTGATGATCCATTTTAATGGCACTCTCACTTATTTGGTCCTCAACTTGAGAAACAAAAGCAACAGATTAAAAAAAAATGCAAACGAACACATAACATAACAAAAAGCCAATGTAAATAAAATTAGGAAACCAAATGTAAGACACAGAAAGAAATCACAAGAGGAAGCAAAACACACACACACACACACACACACACACACACACACACACACACACACACACACACACACACACACACACACACACACACACACACACACACACACACACACACACACACACACACACACACACACGGGTTTATCGGATACTATCAATTGCCTTAACTAGCTCAGCAGTGCATGAAATACGGGACCGATATAGAGTGGGATATAAAACATTCGCACTCACAATGCAACGCAATTTAAGCTCTACATATGACCAGCTGTGTCAACGTGTACCTCCTATATTATTATTATTTTGTGTGTGTGTGAGCTCAGTTGGCAGGGAGAGAGAGAGAGAGAGAGAGAGAGAGAGAGAGAGAGAGAGAGAGAGAGAGAGAGAGAGAGAGAGAGAGAGAGAGAGAGAGAGAGAGAGAGAGAGAGAGAGACAGAGAGAGACAGAGAGAGACAGAGACAGAGAGACAGAGAGACAGAAACCGAGTAACGTTCCATAACATAGAGAACAATAAACATTTCTTTTCTCCGGTAGAGATAAAATTTAAGTGAACAACAAGCCGGATTAACTCTCGCAGTTTATGTTCACAATCATTTACTACACCAGTCACCCCTAAATTTAATTTTTTCGTATATTTTCCTTATTTTCCTCCCAGGTATTTTTATTTTTTTAGCCAAGGTATAATAATTTCCTTGCTTGAGCTGCAATTTGTGCTATTCAATTTTGTTATATTTATTGCTTTGTTCTCATTTACTTTAGTAAAATACTAATTTCTGATGTTTGATGTGCTTTATAGTCAATCTGCCCCGAATACTATGCGTGTTAGTGGCTTTACATAAATGAAACACCAATATATGAATTCTCACAACCCGATACACTTTCTTGTGTGTAAACATACACAAATTGTATATTTTTATTCACTAACTCACTCATTTTCTCTCTCTCTCTCTCTCTCTCTCTCTCTCTCTCTCTCTCTCTCTCTCTCTCTCTCTCTCTCTCTCTCTCTCTCTCTCTCTCTTTCTCTCTCTCGCAAGGATCAAGTTTTAATCGTAAATTCACATTCACAAAACCATTTCCTAATGCTCACGTTAGACATAATTCGGTTAAACGATACTTCGGTTAAGTGAGACAAATTATAGAAGCAGGAAAATGATTACACCGATTACTGGTAAAATGAAGAGGAAAATTATATTAAATTCCCTTAAAAATGGCCAATTTTAGTGCTAATTAACATTCTAATTTATAACTGGGTGTAATAGGCACTACATTTGTTGGATTGTTGCCTGTGTACTCACCTAGTTGGGCTTGCGGGGGGGGGGGGGTGAGCTTCAGCTCTTTGGTCCCGCCTCTTGCAAAATGTGCGTGGAGAGAGGACGTTGGGATCTTTCTACTCTTCCTTTTTTCTCCTGTCTCTCTCCCCATTCCTTCCCTCTCTCTTGAAACACCCCCACAACCCCCCCCCCCGTCTCCCCTTTTCCTTCCCTTTTTCCCAAACATTCCCCCTCTCTCTCTCTCTCCCCTCATTCTCTCTCTCCCTCACCTCAATCCCTTTCTGTCTCAGAAAGCGTAATTCTGAATTCAAGTTAAAAGTTTACGGTGATTTACTAGGGACGCGGTCAGCCACCTTTCACCGATTAGGTGGGGGGTGGGGGGTGGGCTCTATTGGGCCAGGGTGGGCTCTATTGGGCCAGGGGGCTCTTTTGGGCCAGGGGGGCTCTATTGGGCCAGGGGGCTCTTTTGGGCCAGGGGGGCTCTATTGGGCCAGGGGGGCTCTATTGGGCCAGGGGGTCTCTATTGGGCCAGGGGGCTCTATTGGACCAGGGGGGGTTTATTGGGCCAGGGGGGCTCTATTGGGCCAGGGGGGCTCTATTAGACCAAGGGGGAGGCTCTATTGGGCCAGGGGGGGCTCTATTGGGCCAGGGGGCTTTATTGGGCCAGGGGAGGCTCTATTGGGCCAAGGGGCTCTATTGGGCCAAGGGGGGCTCTATTAGACCAAGGGGGGCTCTATTGGGTCAGGGGGGCTCTATTGAGCCAGGGGGGGCTCTATTCGGCCAGGGGGGCTCTCTATTGGGCCAGGGAGGCTCTATTAGACCAGGGGTGGTCCAAAAGTTACTTTACTTTAATACTATTCAATAAATATGGTTATATTTTGAAACAATATTTTTTTTTTGGGGGGGGGGGAGGGGGGCGGGATAAATATATATATGTTTATAGTTTTGTTATTGTTTTACCTTTTTTTACTTAAATTTTTTTTGGTTCCCGCTTCCATTAGCTTTAGAAGAAAGAATTTTGGAATCGAAAACTGGTTAAGGTGCAGTAACTTTTGAGCCACTGTTTATATATATATATATATATATATATATATATATATATATATATATATATATATATATATATATATATATATATATATATATATATGCGAACAAGCCTGAATGGTCCCCAGGACATATGCAACTGAAAACTCACACCCCAGAAGTGACTCGAACCCATACTCCCAGAAGCAACGCAACTGGTATGTACAAGACACATACTTATGTCCGGTCGTGATGGTCAAGTGGATTAAGGCGTCTTGTACATACCAGTTGCGTTGCTTCTGGGAGTATGGGTTCGAGTCACTTCTGGGGTGTGAGTTTTCAGTTGCATATGTCCTGGGGACCATTCAGGCTTGTTCGCATTTGTGTTCCTCACGTGTGCCCCAAAGAATGAGGTGATTTGGTAAAATGCTATGCCCAAGATAACTATCCGAGTGCCGGCGGTGGGGTGTTTCATATAGCCTCGGCTATCACCTCATTATGTCCGGTCGTGATGGTCAAGTGGATTAAGGCGTCTTGTACATACCAGTTGCGTTGCTTCTGGGAGTATGGGTTCGAGTCACTTCTGGGGTGTGAGTTTTCAGTTGCATATGTCCTGGGGACCATTCAGGCTTGTTCGCATTTGTGTTCCTCACGTGTGCCCCAAAGAATGAGGTGATTTGGTAAAATGCTATGCCCAAGATAACTATCCGAGTGCCGGCGGTGGGGTGGTTCATATAGCCTCGGCTATCACCTCATTATGTCCGGTCGTGATGGTCAAGTGGATTAAGGCGTCTTGTACATACCAGTTGCGTTGCTTCTGGGAGTATGGGTTCGAGTCACTTCTGGGGTGTGAAGTGTTTAACAAGTGGTGGCGGCCCTGTAAGAGTCAAGGAACACTGCTGTAAATATAATGAACACATACTGTTAATGTCAGGGTGTTGGGAGGGGGCCGGGGTTCGAACCTCGACCCTGAGTTGGAAGCAACTTGCTTTGAGAAAGAAAAAAATATATATTTTTTGTGGTCTGAGAGTTGAAGGTTTTGATCTATTAATTTAGGTCAATTGGGAAAATAGTGGATGATAAAGGGAGTCTTATACCTATAATCATTAATCAAGATGCACCTTGTAGATGCCTGCGAGTACAGGAATATATATGGTAGTACAGAAAGTTACATGGGAGTACAGGAATATATATATGGTAGTACAGAAAGTTACATGGGGAGTACAGGAAGACACATATTAGAACATGAAGATACACATCAGTGCAGGAAGATAGATATGAGTACAGTAAGATACTTATGAATACAGAAGATACAAATGAGTACAAGAAAGTACATAGGAGTTCAGGAAAATACATAAAATACAAAATTCGTACATATATATATACAATCATAACCTTTTTCGACACTAACTCATTTATGAGTTTAATGGTTACGTCATTACATCAAAATGACCTCATTACTCCTGTAGAAAGCCAAGTAGATGCCGACAGGTGTTGGTGTCTTGGGGAAACGAATAAATTAATCAGAGACCGGGCCGAGGGGATGTCGATCCTCGGGAGCAAGGTATCGTAACGCTGGCAAACACATGGTAAGTCTTATATAAGACTAAGGTAAGTCTTATTGCTTCACTAACAACCGGTAAAAACCAAAAACTTCAAGAAAAACCAGATAGCAAGAGTTAGTTTTTTATATACATAAGTGCTTTTATAAGTGCTATCTTTTCCATATACTGTGTAGAGCAGTGGAAGCTGGAGGGATGCGTGGAATAGGATCAAACAGGTTCACTAAACAGGAACTAACAGATAAACAGAATAGGTTCCATCAGCACCACAGTGATGCAGCCACGAGATTAACTCTCCTCTCATCTCCATTCGAAAGAAATTCTTTAATTCCGAGAACCTCCTTCTGTTCCTTCTCACCAAACAGCCAAACAGTCTCACCTCACTCTCAGACCTCTGGATGCCCATCTCATCGCGCGGAGATGAATCTTGGCGGCTCAGAATAACACAAACGCTGTTTTGCCCTTTTTTTTAATGACTTCGAAGATGCTTTGGTAAACAGGGGAACGAGGTGAGATGATTTGGAATGACAAAGGGTTATTTTCAATTTTTTTTTATGTGGCTTTAACGAGGTAAGATGATACGAGCTTCTCCTACAAAGGTGAGACTTCTCTTTAGAAGCTTTGGGTGCTTCATCTAACCAATCGACATGAGTGACTGATTGTGCAGTGTAATGAGTATGGAAATCGAAGGAACAAGGTGCGAAAAAGTAGCTGACGAGGAGGAGGAAGAGTAAGAGGGAAAAGGAAGAGGGGGAAGAGGAGTGGAAGCCAACTAGAGACGAGAAAAAGTCCGTCCTAATTGGTTTCTCGGTGGGTGGTAAGCAATCTACTCTCTCCTCGTGAGGCCTGAAGCCAATTTCACTCTTTATAAAGTGTGTGGAGTTTTCATCCAATGTACTGTGACAAATTTTTGTGAGCTGAATTACACTTTATGGTGAGTGTAGCGTGAGACTGAGGATACAAAACACTTCCTCTGGTCAGAGTAGCGTCAAGCAGAATATGTGGAACACTTTGTTTGATGGGTGTAGCGTGATGCCGAGTCTATAGAACACTTTGTCTGGTGGGTGTAGCCTGAGGCTGTGTCAACCTTGCCGACTCTTACACCCAGATGTCGCAAACATTACCGGATAGCGACAACATCTTTACTTAGCTCTTTCTGGCCAATGAGAGTACCAGAGTGTTACGCAACGGCTTACGATTGGCCCTTCTCCCTTATTCCTTTCTTATTCCCCTATGCTTTACCCTATATATATATCTATATATATATATATATATATATATATATATATATATATATATATATATATATATATATATATATTAGTATATTTTGGTAGCAGTCTTTCCTGTAGACATATATTATTAAATATGACCGAGAAAGTAAGATTAATAATTCTAACACGAATTTTCTCTGTTTCTTATATTTCTTTTCATTGTTGATGGTAACTGAAAAATCAATTCTCCAAAATTCATTTTTATTTCTAGTCTCTAGAAATATTTCTCTTTATTTCTAGACTAGAAATAAAAATGAATTTTGGAGAATTGATTTTTCAGTTACCATCAACAGTGAAAAGAAATATAAGAAACAGAGAAAATTCGTGTTAGAATTATTAATCTTACTTTTTCGGTCATATTTAATAATATATATATATATATATATATATATATATATATATATATATATATATATATATATATATATATATATATATATATTTTCCATTGCATTCAGAGCCAATAAAAAAGGCTACAATAATATTTGTTTACTTGATTATACAAATTAAATAACTTTATATTCATTAGGATTATTGAGGATTATTTAAATATAGATTTTATTGGGGAGTTTGGATTAGCCCGTGATTATTCTGTGATTTAATATGTTGATATTATATACATTTGGAAAATCCATAGTAATAATTCGTGTGTGTGTTTGTGTGTGTGTGTGTGTGTGTGTGTGTGTGCGCGTATGTGTGTGTGTGCACCAACAGATGAATATCTCTCATTAGCTATATATTACACCCAAATTATATTTACCATCAAAATCATCAAAACTTATAAAACTTACTTAATTTTGACCAAAAAAAGAAGTATTTAGAGTAACAAAAAATATAAATAACATTACTACTACTACCACCATTAATAAAATAATATTATCATTATAAATAATAAAATAAAATTATATCGTCACTTCAACAAATCTAGACAATAACATTTTGTTTGCCCAGGAGACCGGTTTGAGCCAATCAGCAGAGAGATCGTCAGAACTTGCAATATCTTTTGTTTGTGCACGTGACCTGACTGAGCCAATCACAGCTCAGAGCGCCGCCACACGGACACGAAGCGAACTATACGCAGAAAGAACAATAAAGACAGATAATAACAGTGATACTGAGAAGAAAAAACAATAATTAACCAAACTTAGAATTACTTGAACCCTCCAAATATATATATATATATATATATATATGTTTCTTTAAAACACGTGAGAGCTATCAAAGCGTCAGGTAAAACACGTGAAAAAAACTTGAGAGCTAAAGCAGGCAAATAATAAACACCTGGGGCCAGATTCACGAAGCAGTTACGCAAGCACTTACGAACCTGTACATCTTTTCTCAATCTTTGACGGCTTTGTTTATAATTATTAAACAGTTAATGAGCTCCGAAGGACCAGGAGGCCGTTTATAAAATAACAACAGTTGATTGGGAAGTTTTCGGGCTTGTAAATTGTTTAATAAATGTAACAAAAGCCGTCAAAGATTGAGGAAAGATGTACACGTTCGTAAGTACTTGCGTAACTGCTTCGTGAATCTGGCCCCTGCCCATTTGTGTATTGAGTAGTTCGTTCAACCGAGACACGAGCTATAGGAGAGTTTTCTCCCGTTGTTGACAGCGATTTACACCTACATAACTCTGAGGAAAGGCAGCCAGGGGGTCGTGGGAAGCTGGGGTCAAGACCATAGGTTATTATATATAGCATCTTTGGCTGGTTTCGAACCCCTGAACGAAGCTTCAGGGGTTTCTAAAACCTACCTAGCCTCCCTGGCTGATTTCGAACCCCAGTACGAGGCTTCAGGGGTTTCTAAAACGTACCTAGCCTCCCTGGCTGATTTCGAAAAGCTGTATCGAGGCTTCAGGGGATTTCTGAACTTGTGAGCTACGAACCTGCTTGACCAAGGTGAAGGAAATTCTTGAGCAAACTTATGGTTTCCTTTGAATCAAAGTTCAAGGATCTAACGGCACTTTGCCAGATTGTTAAAGCGTTCAAACATCACAGAAGCCTTTTCTGAATCTCTATACAGCTTGACCCAAGCTTTTCAATAGAGAAAACAGTTCATATTTTCATTATAATGTTAGTTTTGTTGTGGATAAAGTCGAGAGCATTTCCGAATAACGGAATTAGCAAGGTAGTTTACACATACTTTTAATTCTAAAAGAAGGGTTGTAAAAATATAATAGTCTCTCTCTCTCTCTCTCTCTCTCTCTCTCTCTCTCTCTCTCTCTCTCTCTCTCTCTCTCTCTCTCTCTCTCTCTCTCTCTCACTCTCTCTCTCTCTCTCTCTCTCTCTTAGTGTTCTCCCAAGTGCTATGTTATACAGCTGCTTCCTAGGAAACTGAAGTCACTTTCACAGAAAGATCTTCAGATATTTTAAGACCATGCAGCTATTTATTGCAGAATTATTGCACTTAATTCTGCAATAAATATGCATAGTTTTTGGACGAGTCGAAGTATATATCTTATCCCAGATATATTCTTTCGAGTATATCTTCTCATAATCTCTCCGGAATGACTGTTATACATCTCTACTGAGAGAGAGAGAGAGAGAGAGAGAGAGAGAGAGAGAGAGAGAGAGAGAGAGAGAGAGAGAGAGAGAGAGAGAGAGAGAGAGAGGAAAACATAATACATAATATACATAAGTATAAACCTACACAACCTACACATAATCAATAAACATATACATTATACTTCTTATGTATACACCTTCATATATTATTACTTCCCGCAGACAGCCTCGTTAAATAACATCGCAACAATGCAAGCAGGAATCTAAATTATATTTCAGAAACCATTTTGATATACTTAAAGATGAATTCCCAACTTCTCAGGTGTGTCTTGCTTGCTAATCGAGTTGATTTCAGAGGCTGTGAGTTTCCCCATATCATTATGTAAAATGAGTGAGTGTCAGAGAGGGTGTGAGTTTACAGTATGAGAGTGAGGTTTACATATATATATATATATATTCTTCAGTTATGTATTAATCATTAACAATGAACCCATAATAACCTGAAGGATCAATGTGGAAATATTGAGGAATTGTAAATGGATAAGATTGTCGACTCTGGACCCTTCAAATGGCTTCACAGAGATTACTGACTAATGGTTACGATGAGAAGGAACGTTTGTTTGACGTCACGGGAGACGAAACGTTTTCATGACGTCATGGGAGACGAAACGTTTTCATGACGTCATATCAACAATCAAATAGTTATGTGATCAAATGATTATATGACGTCCAAAGACTTAATAGTATTGATTACTACCATTAACGTTATGTAATTATCTTTGTATTACATTAATCCTAAGATAAATCCCCAATTAGCATCATCAGATTTAATCTCACTTTGCTCCATTCAAATAAATCCCCTCGTAATCACACTCTTCGAGGAATTTCTGCTATATAAATCTCCCTGGGACGGGACAGGAAATCCATTTAATTCTAGACAGAGGGGGAGAAAAATCCCCCTAATCCATTGCCCAGGGAAAATCCGGAGGGGTGATTTAATATAATATGTGTTTAATCCTATTCTCTTTTCAAGATGGTATAATCTAGGTGTTTTTATGGCGACTATTAATCCCATTGTTTTCATAGGATGGCTTGAAATCCAGTAGAGAGAGAGAGAGAGAGAGAGAGAGAGAGAGAGAGAGAGAGAGAGAGAGAGAGAGAGAGAGAGAGAGAGAGAGAGAGAGAGAGAGAGAGAGAAAGAGAGATAGGATAGATAAAAAGTTACCTTTTATGTGAAGGATTAGTCAGAAACAATAGTTAACTACTTGTGTAAGACTAACTACCCAATCTGTTAGCTATGATAGAGTTAACAAGGCAGTTCGCCTGACTCGCCCTTGTTACCCCTGACCCTGAAGGTCATACACTGTATATTTAAGCTGGTATAATTGCCTACATATAGCCTCCATCAGAGGTATATAATTATACCTTCGTGGAGTATAATCCCTGGCGAGGAAGGGAGGTGGGGAGGGAGGGAGTGGTTGAAGGGGGGGGGGTGAAATTGTGTTGGAGGAAACGATGCAGTTAGATGTGCGAGACGGAGGATGTGGGAGGGCAGGATGTGGGAGGCAGGATGTGGTGAGGGCAGGATGTGGGAGGGGAGGATGTGTGGAGGATTATATCCCAGGTCACGTGACGTGGACTCATCAACAGGAGTCTGACCTCGGAGGACGAGCATGATAAAACTAATATATCAGCCTTAAGCAGTCGTTCTTGGTACTTTATTGGTGAAATTGCTCTGTACGGTGAAAGTCTGATAGGAGGGAGGAGTGTTTTCAGGCTTGTTCTGTGTGTGTGTTTGTGTAGTTGACCTATTTGTGTCTACAGGGAGAGAGAGAGAGAGAGGTCTAGCTCCGGGGCTCCACCTCCCATAGTACCTAGTTTCTTTTAAACTCTTTTTATTTACATTTGTTGATAATGAATCAATTACGACCTCTTACTCCTGTTATCAGATATTTTTTCCTTCACATAACTCATGATAAGCTTTACACTGCAAGTTTTCCCTGGAACACGACTCGCCAATCGGGTTACAACCAGGTACCCAATTACCGCTGAGAGAACGCAGGCGAACAGTTTAAGAACTGGTGCCCAGTCAATTTTCTCTGCTTAGAACGAGCATCCAGAGACGTCCAGAAATTCTACAGCTCTGCCAAAGCTGCTTCAACTTTGCTCTTCAAGAGCAAAGCTTCACAGCTTTGCTCTTGAAGCTGTGAATCGAGGTGGCTTCCACGGCTTCTACTTTCATGCATTGCTAACATCCCGGATTTGATTGGATATCGCTTCCTCATTTGTGTTTCCCGTTTCCACTTGCTTTGCCTAGTCCTGTCTTCTCTCATCAGGAAAACTGCATAACTAATCACTTTGCTCTTCTCAGTATCTTTTACGTTGTTATCATATCCCCTCTGCTCTCTCCTTCTTTGAGTGAGAATTGAATTAATCTCTTCACGTAACTTAACTGTTTTATTCCTGATATATGTCTCGTAGCAAATCTGTGGACCATGTGAATATTCAGTTTGAGCTTTATAAATTGGGGCGTCCATGTTAGCGCTGCATATTCTAGCATTGGTCTGACATAGATTATGAATAATGTTCTGAATGATTTCTTTCATTGATTTCTCAATGCCATTCTTATGGTTGTCAATTTTAGCGATTCTGTTTATGTGTGTTTTTGGTGTTATTCCTGGCGTTATGTCCAATCTCAGGTCCTAGTCTGGGCGTTATGTCCAATCCCAGGTCCTAGTCCGGGCGCTATGTCCAATCCCGAGATTCTACACCAGACGTTATGTCCATTCTTATATCTTAGTTTAGGCGTTATATCTAATCGCAGATGCTAGTTCTGAGGTTATGTTTACTCCCAGGTCCTAGTGCTGGCGATATGTCCAATCGCAAGTCCTATAGTCCTGCGTTAAGTCCACTCGCAGGTCCTTGTACAGCCGTTTTGCCCAATCCCTAGCTGCTCTCGTCTCATCCTCAGCTGCTGTCGCCCCCCGTGCAGCTGTCCTTCTCTCTCATCCACAGCTGTTGCGAGGCAACACCGCTGAAAACAGAGGTGTTGACTCAGAAACTTTCTCCATGGCAGCTGGTGAAATTCTGTACCAGGTGTCACCAGTCTTCAGTTTTTACACAGAAATACAGTCTCTTCCCCCTCACCTGTGTACCTGTGTTTTAAATATTCTCTCTCTCTCTCTCTCTCTCTCTCTCTCTCTCTCTCTCTCTCTCTCTCTCTCTCTCTCTCTCTCTCTCTCTTGTGACCTCTACTTTAATCTGAATTCAGTGTTTTATCTGCCACGAAAATGTACAACATGTTGTTAGTTGTTGGACAACAAGCAGTGTTGTGAGTCACTGAGCACTCAACCATAGGTGATTGTACTGCTTTCACAATGGTAACCATCATACAATCATTCTCGTTTGTCTTACATGTATACAAGGTTTAAGCAATGTTTTTTTTTCTATTTACTGTACAGAAGGTGATTAATGTGTGTTTTTACAAAGGTCAAATGCTAACCAGCTTTCACATATGCATATGTACATACATACAAATATATATTATTTACGTCTGTCCTATTCTGACAGGGTAAGAGGCCTGTTATAACAACTAATGAGTTATTGAGCAATCAACCACAGGTTATTAAGGTTTTTATTAAAGGTTATTATTACTTTGGCCCCGTCCTATATATATATATATATATATATATATATATATATATATATATATATATATATATATATATATATATATATATATATATATTCTATTGCCCTTTATTCTCATTGTATTTAATAATTTACACTAACTTCTTCTCTCGTTAGCCCTTCCTACGGTGTATTCTCAATCATTTATCTGAGGAAACTTCTTAAAACTCATCTGTCAACCAATCAGCGTCCCTCGGGTGGTTGGCCACGCCCATTGTGGTGTTGCCAACTTGCCCCATTAGGCGCCTATTTTTCTCATAGGGATTAATTCCTGTTTAGTAGTTATTCTTTTTCCATACATTTCTGCTGCTCATTTTTAACTCTTGATTGTATGTCTTTAATGATACACATATTACATACATAATGCATACTGTATACATGATACACATTACACAGTTTAATTAGATTAAGAAATATTAACATCTGGAGGGTTATTAAAGCCACCACAATAACTTGCTGACCAACAATCCATCAATTATATAATTGAAGATGCATTCATCAATTATAACATGCTGTTCATTCAAAATAGGAATTTTCTCAAATATAAGTGCTTCACTGACGACTTGTGTTCGAACCACAACGCTGTAAATGCTTCACCCACGTACTACAAATACAAATAATCGCCAACAGAACCTAAACACCTAACCTAACCAGTGCCTAAATATGCGCAATATGCTAATATATAATAACATTAATTTATATTTGAGAAAAATCCCTATTTTGAATGAACAGCCATGTTATAATTGATGAATGCGTCTTTGGGGTCGACCGCTGGATGGAATGAACTTGGTCAGAGGACGAGTTGACAACCAAGGAGCCTGGTCAGAGAACGGGCCGCGAGAACACCGATCCTAGGAACCACCTCACGGTAACCTTAAGATCGCTATTCCTAATTATTTACTTCGTGATCAAAAATTTCCCATTTTTTCAACAGCATTTGTGTAAAGGCACAAGAAGCTTAAATATATTTGTGTAATTACAAATACAATGATGAGACATTCAAGTGTATACAAAAAGTATTCTTGTGAAGACATGACGTGTGTATATGTGTGTGTATGCGCGACCATTAAGGGGGTTTCGAAAAATACAAGTTTACGCTTCTGTGAAGTTAAGAATTCTCTCACAAGCAGAGTTCTGCGCACTAAAGCCCTTTCCACACCCAAAACATACAACACCCCCCCCCCCCACCCTCCAAAAAAAATTAGAACCTGAAAAATGTCATTCTTCTGCTCCTTTAGAAATTTTGGATAGCAAACCCCTCCTTTCAGATACGATTTTTTTTATGCTTTTTTGTTTTACTTTTGCACATTTTGCCTCAATAGACCCGAGTTGCAGACGAAATAGAATTGGCTTCAGTCTTCTTCTTCCGCGATTGTGATACCAGAATCCATGAATATCTCCCGAGAGAGAGAGAGAGAGAGAGAGAGAGAGAGAGAGAGAGAGAGAGAGAGAGAGAGAGAGAGAGAGAGAGAGAGAGAGAGAGAGAGAGAGGGGGGGGGGAGAGAGAGAGAGAGAGAGAGAGAAAGGGGAGAGAGAGAGAGAGAGAGAGAGAGAGAGAGAGAGAGAGAGAGAGAGAGAGAGAGAGAGAGAGAGAGAGAGAGAGAGAGAGAGAGAGAGAGAGAAGAGAGAGAGAGAGAGAGAGAGAGAGAGCGACAGCGAGAGAGAGCGACAGCGAGAGAGAGAGAGAGAGAGAGAGAGAGAGAGAGAGAGAGAGAGAGAGAGAGAGAGAGAGAGAGAGAGAGAGAGAGAGAGAGAGAGAGAGAGACAGAGAGAGAGAGAGAGAGAGAGAGAGAGAGAGAGAGAGAGAGAGAGAGAGAGAGAGAGAGAGAGAGAGAGAGAGAGAGAGAGAAAGAGAGAGAGAGAGAGAGAGAGAGAGCGACAGCGAGAGAGAGAGAGAGAGAGAGAGAGAGAGAGAGAGAGAGAGAGAGAGAGAGAGAGAGAGAGAATCACCGCATTTTTCAGCACCTCAAATCTTATCGAAAGTCGATTTTTGTAGAGAAGTTTCTTGCATTTTTTCTCCAGTAAGAAACAGAGAGAGAGTCGAGCATTCCAGAGAGAGGAAAAAAAAGGTCGAGTGCCCCTTGGAAGCCAGGAGAGAAGGTCGAAATTCCCAGGTAAAAGGGAGAAATAAAGAGCGTGATGACCAATAAAATATCTCCTCCTCTAGACCCTTCTTCCTTCTAATAACAAAACACGAAAATCAGAAGAAGAAAAATGTCAGATTTGATTAATATTAAAAAATGCTCTTTCAGGGGTCAAGGAGGTATATATATATCCTTATATACACTGGTACAGTAAGATATCCATCAATGCACTGGTACAGTAAGATATCCATCAATGCACTGGTACAGTAAGATATCCATCAATGCTCTGATCCACTAAGATATCCATCAATGCTCTAATCCACTAAGATATCCATCAATGCACTTACCTCCATATATATCCATCAATGCACTGACCTACTAAGATATCCATTAATGCTCTGATCCACTAAGATATCAATCAATGCACCGATCCACTAAGATATCCATCAATGCACCGATCCACAAAGATATCCATCAATGCACCGATCCACTAAGATATCCATCAATGCACTGGTACAGTAAGATATTCATCAATGCTCTAATCCACTAAGATATCCATCAATGCACCGATCCACTAAGATATCCATCAATGCACTGATCCACTAAGATATCCATTAATGCACTGTTCCACTAAGATATCCGTTAAAGCACTAATCCACAAAGATATCCATCAATGCTCTAATCCACTAAGATATCCATCAATGCACTAATCCACTAAGATATCCATCAATGCACTGACCTACTAAGATATCCATCAACACACTGACCTACTAAGATATCCATCAACACTGATCCAAGAAGAAAAAAAAATCCATTTTCCGAAAGCGAAGGTTTTTCTCCCCTCCTGCGGTGGAGCTTCTCAGGGTCGGTTCGTAAAACTTGCGAGGAGGCCGTAGGCGGGATAACGAGGATATCGAGTTACGAGAACCGCCCGCCGTTCCCGAATAATGATTGGTAACGGGAGTGTTATGGTGTCGCACGCACACACGCGTGTGGTCTAGGTGGGCGAGCTTAACCATGGTGTCAGGAGTGAACGACAGGGACACCAGAGACCGCATTAACAAGAGAACAGTGGCGGTGTAAAAACTGGTGAACTGATGGTGAACTTAAAACTCCAAAAAATTACTTGATTTCAGAAGTGAAGAGCTTTGTATTGGTTGGAGGGTAAGGGGGGGGGGGGAAAGGAGGATGCCAGCCAGCCCATTCTCTCAAATTGTCACTCAACTGTTTCACCTAATCAGAAATGTTTGTACCTTAGCTACCCACCTTACCCTACAGTGGCCGATGCATAGAAAACGTCAATATTATGATTTTTTAATACTTTCTAATCTGTCGTAATTTTTGCGAATTGGTCGACTCCGTAAAGAATACGACGTGACTGGTTGACGCGAGGTATATAAATTTTTGGTATTCACTTTTTGACGCCACTGGCTGTGTTGGCGGGTGTGTGTATAGCTGTCCCTTGAGGGCTACTCCTTACACCGCCTCTACACTTCACCCTTGACCTCGAGGACTATGGTGGCCTGAGCCCTGACGAGCGTTTGGACGTCAGCCTATAGATGGAATATGTAGAGGTCAGGGCTCTGACGGAGCAGGTCAGAGCCCTTGTCCTTCAGGGCAAACTATAGGGCACTCTCCCTGCACCATCTGTCTTTCCAGTTCAGGGTAATTGAAGAGGTAGGCGCTGGTTGCATTGCAGGTACCATACTTGTCACAGAATATAAGGTCATTCTTCCTCTGACAATGGAGTATCGAAGGTCAAATCTTTTCACAATCACATTCACTCCAGCACGTGATTGGATGAAACAAAAATTTCACTCAGGGGGAAATGAGTCCATAGAGCGTCTAACCACTTATGTTGCAATTTCCATTGTGCAATTTCCACAGAACAGCATTGTATAGTAAAACATTAACCACAGACAGTCCAATTGGGCTCTGGGAAAAGAACAGTGCCCTCCCTGACCGCTGCTTCACACTCGTGTTCAATACGTGTGTCAGGACACTGTATTCAACTGCTTTAATGAACTGAAGGATGAAAAACTGACTTGTATGCAGCAGGAAGGGGGAGGAAATATACAAAGGAGGACATACATGAAATGAAATACAATAAATGGGTTCCAGGACTAACTTCGATGGTGGAAATCTCAGAACTCAAAGGCTTCCTGAACACAGAGGTAAAAGGACATAATAAATTGGTAAGAATTTGATGATTTAATTTCTTTGCGATTTAGAAGAATATATTTGAGAGGAACCTTGCAGCGCTCTGGAGACCACACAACCCCACCAAACACCTTCCAATTTGTTTTACTGAAATCGACCAATCCGTTAAAAATGCGACGTGATTGTAAAAGAAACAAGAGCACCGTGATATTGACGCTTTCTTTATATCAACCGCGATAGGTTAGGCAAGTTGCTTTAGCTTAGGCAACACAGGACGAAACAAACACAATAGGAGCAATTATCCCCCGCATGATGAATGTGGGATCTATATACTACGCTGATTAACCAGTTTAGTGAACAACTGTGAATAACAACAGCAGCAGCAGCAGCAGTGAGGTCCACGAGTTGATCGTTAATCAGTTGATTGACGGTTCAGAGGCGGGACCAAAGAGCCAGAGCTCACCCCCCGCAAGCACAACTAGGTGAGTATACCTGATGCCCTCGGAGTGACTCAAGTCACCCCTGCCTCCTGGCCAAGATATCTTAGTAGAGATAACGAGCTGTTCTATGGGTGAGGGGGGGAGGGAGGGGGGGTTGTGTATAACAAGTGTGACCTGGGGGGAGGGAGAGGGTTATGGGGAGTGGGGGGGGGGGGAGGGGAAGAAGAGACGGGGGCTCGAACGGTTGTATTGAGTGGTCTTGCCCACCACTGTGTTGTGCACGCGAACACACACGCACACACGCACACACGCACACACACACACACACACACACACACACACACACACACACACACACACACACACACACACACATGCACTAAAGGAGACAAATAACCATATATTATACTGGAAAGGATATATAACCATATACCCAGCAGAGAGGGACATATATACCCAGCAAGGAGAGAGACAATACCTTAAGTCCTTACACCACTACTGTGCTGGTGCAGCAAAAACATGTACAGAATACTAAGACATTTCATGACAGAATATTATTTGGTAAGTTCTTGACCCGAGAGCTACAGCCGTATATAAACACAGGAGAAGACAAGGCGCTTGCAAGCAGTACCCTGTCGTTAAAGACGGCTACCTGCGTACTTATGACGAGAAAAAGAGACCATTGTGTGTGTGTGTTCCTTAGAACTATCTAGCATGAGTAGAAAGCATTATAAGCCATTCAGACCACATCCTCCAGTGAAACTACACTCTTGGAACATCTCGCGTGACCTGGAACTATTGGGTTCAGGTAACCACGCTGCTAAAACAACACAACTCTGGAATCCGCGGACGGGGGAAAAAAATACGAATTTACAAGGAAAACTCGTGGCACAGAAGCTCATATTACTCACAGACTTCGCAGGGGTAGCCAGCCATCACGTATCGTAGCTGGAAGCATCGAACCAGAGGGGCCATCCGCCTCATCTTCTCATCCTTCCAGCCCTCGCCTATCTGGGTCTGGAACGGTAAACGCCATGATGATAGAATTACACAGTCTGGCCTGCAATTCAGCCTTAGACAAATTTATTTTTTGCTTCTTTACACATTGTTCCGGATTTCCATAGCGTGTGTACATGATCCAGATCTTCTAACGTCGACTAGAGACTGAGTAAAGAAGCAAAAGTAAGAATATTACGGAGTTTTATCATTTGGGACCTACTGAAATGCTGTGTGTGTGCGTGGGGAGTTCAGAAACATGGGTTCGATCCCATTTTACAACCTCAATGTCTTCTCATAGATACATAAAATTAGTGTACCTACATATTTTATTTTATGATTCCTCACAGAAGTGACATGTTGCACATAACAAACATTAGAGAAGGAAAGGTATTTATTACATGTGAATAAGACGCCTCAACACACCAGGTTCCCGGAGCTCTTGAAAGAATTTCTCATAGAGTTATGCTGAATATATTAATGGTCCTCAGGCTGGGGGATTTAAAGCATTAATATACATTTTTCTGGAGGGTTTAAAAACTTGTTGTTCAGAGAGTTTTAAAAGACTCGTGAAGGCAGCCGGGAGAAGACTGTGAATTAAAAATATTTAGAACATTTATTTTTACATATGCATGTGTACTTGAGGGTTGAGCTCCAACTATTGGACACCGCCTTTCCTGCTGTCGGTTCGTCAAGATTTCTCTTTTCGTTCTAATTGTAAAGTTGTGGATGGAGGTGACTTCTGGTACTTCTTTTTCTAGTTTATTTAGTTCACTGTTACTCTTACGCTACATGAGTACTTACTCACATCTCTTGGACTCATCTGTGTCTTCATGTTCATCTCTCGCTGTCTCTAAGCTTTCTGCAATGCTGTCGCTCTTCCATACTCTCTTGCTTCTATTCGTATTCAATACCAACACTTCCTCTCTCTCTCTCTCTCTCTCTCTCTCTCTCTCTCTCTCTCTCTCTCTCTCTCTCTCTCTCTCTCTCCCCCCCTCCCTCTCTCTCTCTCTTTGTAAACTAAGGCTGGGGTTTATTAGGAATAGGCTGATATTGCTAATGGAACTTCCTTAGTCGTTTCGGGGAGGTAGTTTTCCTTAACTACCGTATTGGTGGTTCCCTTCTGACTGTGTCCATTCTCATCACCTTACACTTATTGGTATTGTATTCCAGGCGCCATCTCCTAGTTTTATATCTATGTGTTCTACATCAGTTCTACATCACCCATGTGTTTTCTCCTGGTGTTATCCTCAACACTTAAGATTCGCAACACCACCCAACTCACTCGCCCACTAACAAACAAACAAACACAAAACAAACACTCGAACACAAACGCTCTAGAATGATGAAAGGGAAATGAATTAATATATATGCATCATTAATATATAAATTAATAACAAAAACAGTGAAAAGCTTTAAAAATTTAAAAACCGGTATATACACCTTTTAAACGAGGGACGAAGCTGATGAAATTCATTGGTTCAAAAATTTAATCACACTGGGGAAGACTATTTTTGTTTTCACAGTTAGCATGGTAGATAAACTATGCTAATCAGTATCAATATGATTGTCTTTTGTCCTCTATGTTACAGTGTTAGAGATGTGTTAGACGTCACGGTACAGTGAATCACTGTCTGTTAGACGTCACGGTACAGTGAATCACTGTCTGTTAGACGCCACAGTACAGTGAGTCACTAAGCACTGAACCACATGAAACTATAGCACCAGCTCTCACAACAGGTAAAACCAACATTACCTGCAATCTCGTCTGTCCTACATAGACAGGATGTGTGTGTGTGTGTGCTCTCTCCCTCTCTCTCTCTCTCTCTCTCTCTCTCTCTCTCTCTCTCTCTCTCTCTCTCTCTCTCTCGCTCTCTCTCTCTCTCTCTCTCTCTCCCTCTCTCTCTCTCTCTCTCTCTCTCTCTCTCCCTCTCTCTCTCTCTCTCTCTCTCTCTCTCTCTCTCTCTCTCTCTCTCTCTCTCTCTCCCTCTCTCTCTCTCTCTCTCTCTCTCTCTCTCTCTCTCTCTCTCCCCCCCTCTCTCTCTCTCTCTCTCTCTCTCTCTCTCTCTCTCTCTCTCTCTCTCTCTCTCTCTCTCCCCCTCTCTCTCTCTCTCCCCCTCTCCCCCTCTCTCTCTCTCTCTCTCTCTCTCTCTCTCTCTCTCTCTCTCTCTCTCTCCCTCTCTCTCTCTCTCTCTCTCTCTCTCTCTCTCTCTCTCTCTCTCTCTCTCTCTCTCTCCCTCTCTCTCTCTCTCTCTCTCTCTCTCTCTCTCTCTCTCTCTCACTAACACCTGACACAATTATCAATGAGTCAACAATACCCGCAATACCTTCATGACTCAGTCACAGGTGTTGACTTTAAACCCCACGAAAGAACTGATTCATAATAATCTTCAATCCCCGACCGTCCACCAAGTGGTTGGGCACCATTCCTTCCCACCCCCGTCCCATCCTAAACCCTTATCCTGACCCCTTCCAAGTGCTATATAGTCATAATGGCTTGGCCCCTTTCCCCCTGATTCCCCCCTTCTCCTGTGCTCTGTTGATTCACATTTTTCCCTGTCTGTTTAGTCTGGCCTTAGAAAACTGATTAAAAGAGACAGCTTGATGAATTACGAGCGAAGAAAACAGGTAATAAACTGTCCAAAAAGATGATGAAAAGGATTAAGGAGAGAGAAGGAGAGAAATTACGTCAACTAAGCCACCTGGCGCTACGGTAATGAAAAGGAGAAGGAAGGGAGGGAGACAGAAAGAGATAAAGGGTGTGAAAGAGTGGGAGGCAATAAGAGATAAATGCCACACTTAAATGAAGGTCCGACCATCACTCAAATGGATCCCCCTTCCATAATACTTGTGTAAAAGACATTAGCAATGATTGAAACAAAACTGCATATATATATATGTCGTACCTAGTAGCCAGAACTCACTTTTTGGCCTACTATTCAAGGCCCGATTTGCCTAATAAGCCAAGTTTTCCTGAATTAATATATTTTTTCTAATTTTTTTCTTATGAAATGATAAAGCTACCCATTTCATTATGTATGAGGTCAATTTTTTCTTATTGGAGTTAAAATTAACGTAGATATATGACCGAACCTAACCAACCCTACCTAACCTAACCTAACCTATCTTTATAGGTTAGGTTTGGTTAGGTAGCCGAAAAAGTTAGGTTAGGTTAGGTTAGGTAGGTTAGGTAGTCGAAAAACAATTAATTCATGAAAACTTGGCTTATTAGGCAAATCGGGCCTTGAATAGTAGGCCAAAAAGTGAGTTCTGGCTACTAGGTACGACATATATATATATATATATATATATATATATATATATATATATATATATATATATATATATATATATATATATATTAATGGTTTAGTAGAAAAAAATATTGTTGAATGTTCCAAACACACACACACACACACACACACACACAAGCACATATCAATGTTGTATGCTTGCATACGATGCAAAATTAAAGCAGTGAGTTATCACTGACGAAGACTAAGAGAATGTAAGACTATTCAAACAAACTTCAGAGACGGTCCGTGAAATGGCTACTGGAAGTTAACCGGGAAAATGCAAAGCTATGAAAGCAGACGATAGAGCAAAAAGATGAACGGCTGACACCTTCCCACCACAGAGGATAATGATCTAAAGTGTTAGTCAACATAGTCATAACTCTGACCTTTATTAGCATATATAAGGAAACCTTCCCAATATTGTATACCACATACGTTAGATCCGCCCTCGAGTGTGCAGCTCACAAATGGAATCCCGATGTCAAGAAACGAACTAAAACCAGAAAAAGTGTCGACATATTCAACAAGGCTGGTTCAGAGATTGAGACGAGATACTCAAAGCACTGGACCTCACCACGTTGGAGGACAAAAAAGAACAAAGAAGACATGATCCCTACATATAAGATTCCCAGGGAAATCGACAAATGTGGACAAAGAAACAGATTTCAAATGTAATAACATTGAAACGATCGAGGGCATAGTTGGCAAGTGGAAACACAAATGAGCCACAGAGACGTAAGGAAGATTTCTAAAGCTTTTTGTAAGTAAATGGAACACATTAAATGAAGCTGTGCTGACTACAGCTTCATTTAATGCGTTCAATTTAATGATCAATTTATTGCGCGTTGATCCAATTGATTTTTCTCACCTAACGTAATTAGTAATACGATGGTAAAGTAATTATAATGAAGTGCTTTGTCAGTATGATCAAATACCACTTGGTGAGAGTATGAGGACAAGGAGCTGGGATATGAGGACAAGGAGCTGGGATATGAGGACAAGGAGCTGGGATATGAGGACAAGGAGCTGGGATATGAGGACAATGAGCTGGGATATGAGGACAAGGAGCTGGGATATGAGGACAAGGAGCTGGGATATGAGGACAAGGAGCTGGGATATGAGGACAAGGAGCTGGGTTATGAGGACAAGGAACTGGGATATGAGGACAAGGAGCTGGGATACCAGGACAAGGAGGTGTGGGATATGCCGACAAGAAACTTAAATATTAAAACGAAGTGAACGAACAGTGCCCAAACAATTTCACCATCGGAGATCGAACTCTGACCTCCAGGAAACGAAGCCGTCTCCGTACCGACCAGTCCAAGTAATCAATTATTTCCCAATAAAATATGAAACAACTCGAACAGTCAACAAATAAAATAAAAAAAGTATACGACAAATAAAATAATTCAGAGACACACTGACAGGAAGAATTTTTTTTTTACAGAAAAGCCATAAAGCAAGAGGAGGCACAAAAGCCATAAGGCACAAAAGGCACAAAAGCCACGATACAGTCCATTTGACAAATTCAACACGAGAAGATGGAAAGTCAACTCAGCTGTGAATATGATAGACCACAAGACGAGGCAACACTTCAACTCTGATGCCTTATTCCAGCACAATTTCCTTCCTCTGATTCGCTCACTGTTTTCCTTCAGTCTCTTTCCACGACCGCTGCAGCGGCTTCTACACCTGTTCTAATATTACAGCTGCGGGTGGTGCTTCTGCAGCTGTTCTGATATTACGGCTGCAACGCTGGCTGCTCTCGGGTTGTGGTGTGGAGGTTATGGTAGTGGTGTTGTTCTGGTGTTGATGTGGTCCAGTTTGTGGTGCAAATTGTAATGTGGTTGTGGTGCATGTTGTGGTATTGATGTGGTGCAGGGTATTGTAGTGTTATTGTTGTGGTGTAAATTATGGCCCTGATGTGATGTTGTGTTGTGATAGTGTTGCTTTCGTACAGTTTGTGGTGTTGTCGTGGTGTAGGTTGTATTCTAGGTTGTGAATTAGGTTGTAATGTAGGCTGTATTACGGTAAAGGGTCTTGTAGGTTTTTCTATACATGAAAAATTTCTATTTATATATAAAAAAATACAGAACACAGGAAAAAAAATATATATAACATTCTTTCCTTCAATATTCCAACGAATTTCCACAACAAAATCCACAAGAAACGTCTAAGGATCTTAAAAGTCCCACAGACACACACAGGAGATGAAGACGCTTTTACTGACATATGCTCATCAGTTCTGAGGTGTAATTGCTGATTAAAACATGAACAATCACCCCCACACACACTCAAGTTCGAGCTCCTACCGAGCCTACGTTACGACACCCTGACAAATAGCTTTAACTGGGCCCCGATCAGGAAAAAATTTTGTATTTATCATCAAGCTTTTCTCAGGCTTTCTCAGGCTTTCTAACACGCCACAACTTTCCTCAGAGTTGGGAAGCAATTCATAACAATTTATGACGGCTATACATATAAGAACATAGACTTGGAAGCCATAACACTATAATTAGTCAAAATGAAATGATATTTTCTGAAAAGAAGAGAAAGAATGTTTTAGTGTTGTCTTGGGGCGAAGGCTTGCGGAGTGGGAGATATCAGTACATTCTTAAAGGCAGAGGCTCCTGAGAGAGAGAGAGAGAGAGAGAGAGAGAGAGAGAGAGAGAGAGAGAGAGAGAGAGAGAGAGAGAGAGAGAGAGAGAGAGAGAGAGAGAGAGAGAGAGAGATAAGTTAGGAAGGAGACACGATATGTCGAAGTGAGAGACACTATATATTACGTACCTACTGCATACGAAAATGGAACTATATCTCTAGACGTTGAAAATCTATCAAACGATGCAGTAGTTAACGCTCATTACAAGTCAGCTCCCCAAAAGACAGTTCCCTCTCACCGTACACCCTCAATACTAAAGAAGCCAAGATGCCTCCCTTATCGTACCTCGATATTCCAATACTTGTGGAATCCAAAGCCATGTATCGTAGCAACCAGACCACCATGAAGTTTCCTGACACAACTTTGTCAGCGGCCAAGTTGTAGCTCCTGGGCTCACCATGAAACAGTCTTTGCTAGTCCATCACTGGATGAATATTCTGAACTAAGACGTTATCCATCGTATCTATCGATGATTTCTGTGTTGTTTACTAGGATTTCTCTGGCGATGGTTTGGTTATGGGAAGAGATTATATGTTCCTTAATGGAGCCCTGTTGCTTATGCATCGTTAAACGCCTAGAAAGAGATGTTGTTGTCTTGCCTATATACTGGGTTTTTTGGAGCTTACAGTCCCCAAGTGGGCATTTGAAGGCATAGACGACGTTAGTCTCTTTTAAAGCGTTCTGTTTTGTGTCTGGAGAGTTTCTCATGAGTAGGCTGGCCGTTTTTCTGGTTTTATAGTAAATCGTCAGTTGTATCCTCTGATTTTTGTCTGTAGGGATAACGTTTCTATTAACAATATCTTTCAGGACCCTTTCCTCCGTTTTATGAGCTGTGGAAAAGAAGTTCCTGTAAAATAGTCTAATAGGGGGTATAGGTGTTGTGTTAGTTGTCTCTTCAGAGGTTGCATGGCTTTTCACTTTCCTTCTTATGATGTCTTCGATGAAACCATTGGAGAAGCCGTTATTGACTAGAACCTGCCTTACCCTACAGAGTTCTTCGTCGACTTGCTTCCATTCTGAGCTGTGGCTGAGAGCACGGTCGACGTATGCGTTAACAACACTCCTCTTGTACCTGTCGGGGCAGTCGCTGTTGGCATTTAGGCACATTCCTATGTTTGTTTCCTTAGTGTAGACTGCAGTGTGGAAACCTCCGCCCTTTTCCATGACTGTTACATCTAGAAAAGGCAGCTTCCCATCCTTTTCCGTCTCGTAAGTGAAACGCAGCACGGAACTCTGCTCAAATGCCTCCTTCAGCTCCTGCAGATGTCTGACATCAGGTACCAGTATATAGGCAAGACAACAACATCTCTTTCTAGGCGTTTAACGATGCATAAGCAACAGGGCTCCATTAAGGAACATATAATCTCTTCCCATAACCAAACCATCGCCAGAGAAATCCTAGTAAACAACACAGAAATCATCGATAGATACAGCGATAGCAGGCGGCTTGACGTTTGCGAGGCACTACACATCAAGAAGTCAACACCAGCAATCAACAGCCAATTATTGCACAACTATATTCTACCCACCTCAAGACTCCGCTCCAATATAGAAGCATCAAGAAATATGGACCAATAGGCTTTCTACAAACACTTCTATTCAATACCCATTGTTTTCTGTTCTGTCTTGTGTTGATACTTTTAATACCCTATTAATATCCCCTGTTCTGTCTTGTGTTAATGCCACATCATCCTTCCCACCTCACTCAAATGTAGATATAATATCAGAGAGACGTAAGATCTAATCAGTTGTGTATTTGTGAAGTCTTTGAAAATGTAATAAGTTTTACGAAACGCGCCCGTGTCGCGTCAGACTAGAAATAAAAATGAATTTTGGAGAAGTGATTTTTGATTTACCTCCAACAGTGAAGCGTAATGTACGAAAGATTGAGAAAATTCGTGTTAGAATTATTAATCTTACTTTTTCGGTCATATTTAATAATATATGTCTACAGGAAAGACTGCTACCAAAATATATATATATATATATATATATATATATATATATATATATATATATATATATATATATATATATATATATATATATATATATATTAGACTAGAAATAAAAATGAATTTTGGAGAATTGATTTTTGAATTACCTCCAACAGTGAAAAGAAATGTACGAAAGATTGAGAAAATTCGTGTTAGAATTATTAATCTTACTTTTTCGGTCATATTTAATAATATATATATATATATATATATATATATATATATATATATATATATATATATATATATATATATATATATATATCACAAAATAAAACTCAAAGGGGGGAACACTTTACAGAAGAGGGTAAAGCCCGTCCCTAATTTCATAGAAGCTGAGCTTCTTACAAATGTTCCATTAGGATTAAAGTTTTTAGTTAATGCAGAAATAAATTTTTTGTCCTCAGTGTCCTTATAAGCTATTAAACTGAAGTATGAAAATGGTTATTGGTACCTTTGCTCCTCAAGCTGCAGCTGTTTACTGAAATTTTCTGTTAAATGCGGACATTCGATTATAGATTTATATTATAATTGTTGGCTTTCCAGTATAATTGCTAGATTTCTAGTATAACTGCGTATACTGCAGACATTATGAAACATTATGAAGCTAGCTTGGCGTATACTGCAGATCTCACTAATCTGGGTTGTCGTGTACTGCAGATATTATGAACCTGGCTTGGTGTATATTGAATATCTTATGGTGCTGGCTTGGTATAAGAACAAAGGTAACTGCAGAAGGCCTATTGGTCCATACGAGGCAACTCCTATCTATAACCGTTGTTGTTGTTGTTGTTATAGATTCAGCTACTCGGAACAAGTTCCAAGCAGCACGGGCTATGGCGAGCCCGTAACTTACCTATGTCGGAATGGTAAGTAAGTTACTTACTTATAATGGTATATGTCGGAATGTGCTCATTACTAAACAGTAAATGGTATAAAAACCCACGGCATAATTAAATATGTTCTGGATTAAATCATTTCTTGCATTCCATACTTTATATATTCCCAAGCGTAACATTCACCCCATTCCAGATTCGAAGACAAATTAAATAGTTTCAGTTCAACTACCTCACCTCCCCCCCCCCTAATCCCACCCCAAAAAACGCAATAATTCCAAGTTATATGTTCTTAAATAGTTTCATTCCAAATGATAATATCGCAGACATTCCAAATTCTCTATTTCCAATACATTTTTCATTCCTGTTTGAGACTGAAAATATTCCAGCCTTTTTAATTACGAAGTTAATGAAGGGAAATTCCCTGGCTTAAACACGTGCCTGGCGGTAATTAATCTTCCCTTTAACAGGGGATTTTTTGGCGATTTTGTCCTTTAATTAAGCATAGTAAAATCCGGTGAAACAATTTATTGACGTGTTTACCTTGGCTAAGAAGATAAACAGGTTATTATAATCTATTCTGCTTCAGTGTTCCGGTATTCACGTGTCTGTTGATTATATATATATATATATATATATATATATATATATATATATATATATATATATATATATATATATATATATATATATATATATATATATATTTATATAAATATATATATATATATATGTTGTTAAATATGCCCGAAAAGGTAAGATTAATAATTGCAACACGAATTTTCTCAATATTTCTTGTTTCTTTTTACTGTCGATGGTAATTGAAAAATCTATTCTCCAAAATTCATTTGTATTTCTAGTTTATCGCGACGCTTGAGCGCGTTTCGTAATAACTTATTACATTTTCAAAGACTTTAGTTTACACACACAACTGTAATCTGTAAACACGCTAATTCACCATACTTATACTCGCATTTGGGTAAGGTGATATGGTGCAACAGTTTTGGATGAGGTGAACAAACTTATGACAAACACAAGACAGAACACGAAACTGTGGGTATTAATTGGATATGAGAGCATAAGAATAGAAGTAACTGCAGAAGGCCTATTGGCCCATACTTCCTCTTGATGCTTCTATATTGGTTCGGAGTCTTGAAGTGGGTAGAATATTGTTGTGCATTAATTGGCTGTTGATTGCTGGTGTTGACTTTTTGGTGTGTAGTGCCTCGCAGATGTCGAGCTGCCTGCTATCGCTGTATCTATCGATGATTTCTGTGTTGTTTGTTAAGATTTCTCTGGTGATGGTCTGGTTGTGGGAAGAGATTATATGTTCCTTAATGGAGCCCTGTTGCTATGCATCGTTAATCGCCTGGAAAGAGACGTTGTTGTCTTGCCTATATACTGAGTTCTTTGAGGCTTACAGTCCCCAAGTGGGCATTTGAAAGCATAGACGACGTTGGTTTCTTTTAAAGCGTTCTGCTTTGTCTGGAGAGTTTCTCATGAATAGGTTGGCCGTTTTTTTGTTTTATAGTAAATCATCAATTGTATTTTCTGATTTTTGTCTGTAGGGATAACGTTCCTATCAACAATATCTTTTAGGCCCCTTTCCTCCGTTTTATGAGCTGTCAAAAAGAAGGTTCCTGTAAAATAGTCTAATAGGGGGTACATGTGTTGTGTTAGTTGACTCTTCAGAGGTTGCATGGCGTTTTACCTTTCTTTTTATGTCTTCAACAAAACCATTAGAGAAGCCGTTGTTGATTAGGACTTGCCTTACCTCTACAGAGCTCTTCGTTGACTTGCTTCCATCCTGAGCTGTAGCTGAGAGCACGGTCGACGTAAGCGTTAACGACACTCCTCTTGTACCTGTCTGGGTAGTCACTGTTGGCATTGAGGCACATTCCTATGTTTGTTTCCTTAGTGTAGACTGCAGTGTGGAAGCCTCCGCTCCTTTCCGTGACTGTTACATCTAGAAAAGGCAGCTTCCCATCCTTCTCCATCTCGTAAGTGAAACTCAACACAGAATTCCGCTCAAATGCCTCCTTCAGCTCCAGCAAACGTCTGACATCAGGTACCTGTGTAAAAATGTCGTCAACATACCTGCAGTATATGGCAGGTTTCAAGTCCATGTCACCTAAGACCTGCTCGATGGTCCCCATGTAGAAGTTCACAAACAAGCCACCTAGGGGGGAACCCATGGCGACTCCATCTACTTGCTTATACATGTGCCCATCCGGGCTCAAGAAGGGTGCCTCTTCAGTACAAGCTTGGAGTAGTTTCCTTAGAATGTTTTCTGGTATGTCAAGAGGAGTACAGGACGGATCACGATACACTCTGTCTGCTATCATCCCGATTGTTTCATCCACAGGTACGTTGGTAACCAGTGATTCTACGTCCAACGAGGCTCTTATCCCTGTGGCCCGTGTTCCCCGCAGTAAGTCAACAAATTCCTTTGGAGACTTCAGGCTGAATGCACAAGGTACATAAGGAGTCAGCAAGCCGTTGAGTCGCTTAGCCAGTCTGTACGTGGGTGTGGGTATCTGGCTGATGATTGGCCGAAGTGGGTTTTTTTCCCACACCCCACACACACACACCAGGAAGCAGCCCGTAACAGCTGACTAACTCCCAGGTACCTATTTACTGCTAGGTAACAGGGGCATTCAGGGTGAAAGAAACTTTGCCCATTTGTTTCTGCCTGGTGCGGGAATCGAACCCGCACCACAGAATTACAAGTCCTGTGCGCTATCCACCATGCTACCAGGCCCCATGTGTGTGTGTGTGTGTGTGTGTGTGTGTGTGTGTGTGTGTGTGTGTGTACTCACCTAGTTGTGTTTGCGGGGGTTGAGCTCTGGCTCTTTGGTTCCAACTCTCAACCGTCAATCAACATGTGTACAGATTCCTGAGCCTACTGGGCTCAATCATATCTACACTTGAAACTGTGTATGTGTGTGTGTGTGTGTGTGTGTGTGTGTGTGTGTGTGTGTGTGTGTGTGTGTGTGTGTGTGTGTGTGTGTGTGTGTGTGTACGCGCGCGTGTGCACATGCGTGCGTGCAAATTCACTCCATGCTCAAAACATCAGCCAAAGACTCAGCCAACCCAGCCGCCGCGCTTATGAATGGAAAGCACTTTACACATGAATCACAGCTGATTACGTTCAAGATTTTCACGCAGAGTGATTCATTTGCACTTCGGCCTGCCTGGCGTGCACGTCCCTCTTGTTTACAAACATCGTCTTTGGTTACATGTGGAATGTACCTGGATTGTACCTAGATGGGGGTTCTGGGAGTTCCTTTACTCCCCAAGCCCGGCCCGAGGCCAGGCATGACTTATGAGAGCTTGGTCCACTAGGCTGTTGCTTGGAGCGGCCCGCAGGCCCACATACCCACCACAGCCCGGTTGGTCCGGCACTCCTTGGAGAAAATAATCTAGATTTCTCTTGAAGATGTTTACGGTTGTTCCGGCAATATTTCTTATGCTCGCTGGGAGGACGTTGAACAACCGCGGACCTCTGATGTTTATACAGTGTTCTCTGATTGTGCCTATGGCACCTCTGCCCTACACTGGTTCTTTTCTGCATTTTCTTCCTTATCGTTCACTCCAGTATGTTGTTATTTTACTCTGTAGATTTGGTACTTAGCCCTCCAGTATTTTCCACGTGTATATTATTTTATACCTCCCTCGTCTACTTTCTATGGAGTTAATTTTGAGAGCTTTGAAACGACCCCAATAATTTAGATGCTTTATAACGTCTATGTATGCCGTATAAGTTCTCTGTATTCCCTCTATTTCAGCAATCTCTCCTGCTCTGAAGGGGAAAGTGAGCAGTGAGCAGTTCTCTACACGGGACAATACAAGTGATTTAAAGAGTACAACCATTGTGGTGGGATCCCTGGATTTTACAGTTTTCGTAATCCATCCTATCATTTTTCTGGCTAACGCAATATTTGCTTGGTTATGCTCCCTAAACGTTATGTCGTCAGACATCATTATTCCCAAATCCTTAATCATGTTGCTTTCCTACTATGGACAAATTTGATTGTGTCTTGTACCCTGTATTATGTTTAAGGTCCTCATTTTTATCGTACCTGAGTACCTGAAATTTATCACATTTAAACATCATGTTATTTTCTGCTGCCCAGTCGAAAACTTTATTAATATCTGCTGGTAGTATACCAATGTCTTCAACACAAGTAATTTGCATGTAGATTTTTGTGTCATCTGCAACGGATGATGCGAAGCTCCCGCCAAGCACACACCGAAACTACGACGTTGGTACAACGTTCGAACAAGTTTTAACACTTCCTAACCAGTTATAACAGCCAATATAGCAAGTTGTAACAACGTTCTAATACGTCATAAACACGTTAAGCCAAGATGTAACAACTTTATTACAAGTTGTAACAAGCGGAAAATAGAGACAGTTACGGTTTGTGTTTCCAGGGCTGCGACTTGTATTCATGCTTATATCTGACATGATAATAAGGAAAAGCAGTGGTGCAAGGACAGTACCCTGAGGTACACAGCTTGCCAAAGGATACCTACAATAGCTAATGCAATCTCCAGATGATACCTGCAACATCTTCGGCAATTAAACGCATTAATTTCTCCATAATACAACTCTAAACTCTCCTCTAAATATATTTCTATATGAACACCATTTTACCTGAAGATAGGAAAATAATTACGGGATGAATTTCGCTTTTCAAAAATACCGGGAAATTAGTTCCAATTGGATCATTACAAGAATTATATGCACGCAGGTACATAATTCTTGCCAAATTTATATGTGGACAATTTTGCTTGATAAAGCAGTATAACTAATTTTGTATAAATACAATTTGATGAAATTTGTTGTAGTTATGATCTTGGGTATGGTAGTTAAGGACCTTTAATTAATTAATTAATTAATTAATTAATTTGTTGGACATATCTGTATGTGTCGCCTATCAATTCCTTTGAGAATCTTGAATGTAGTGATCATGTCACACCTAACTCTTGTTTCTTCCAGCAACGGGAGGTTCAGTTTCCGTTGTCTCTCCTCGCAGTTCATACCCCTTTAGCTCGGGTACCAGTTAGTCTGGTGGCATAGCTTTGACCCTTCTCCAATTTAGTCTCGTGTTTCACTAGATACGGACTCCGTGCGGAGCTGCATACTCCAGGATTGGTCTTACATATGTGGTACATAAGGTCCTAAATGATTCCTTATACATCCACACGCATGATTCCTTGTGTGTGTGTGTGTAATTGCCTAAGTGTAGTTACAGGATGAGAGCTACGCTCGTGGTGTCCCGTCTTCCCAGTACTCTTTGTCGAATACCACTATGAAACGGTTTTAGAAAAAACTAAAATATACATCCATTTTTAAGCATGTTATTATGAGTAAATGTTTAGTGACTACCAACTGGAAGAAGTCTAAGGACAAAGAGGTAGCTGGGAACTGAGCGTGGAGGGAAGGAATGATGGTCAACCACTAAGACCATTGGGGATCGAACGCCGAATCTGCAAGAAAGGAGGCCGTCGCTCTATCGACCAGCCCAGGTGGATGGACAGTTGGTGTGTGTGTGTGTGTGTGTGTGTGTGTGTGTGTGTGTGTGTGTGTGTGTGTGTGTGTGTGTGTGTGTGTGTGTGTGTGAGTATTTCTGAATACAGATTACGAAGCTATCTTACCAAGTACCACCATGCATCCCACAGTTATACGATCAGGCTGGTGTCACAATACTGACCTTAACTCCGCTATCCTCCTCAAGCTCATACCAAACCAGTAATGATATCATACTCCACACACCCCCTCCACCCCCCCCCCCCTAAAAAAAGCAGATAACGCTCAATTCCGGATTCATATCTAGTATTCGGGTGAGTATTATCGACCCCTCGCAGGCTTGTATTGACCCAGACTAGCCAAGCACCATAATAAAACGAGCTTGTATCAACACACCAGCAAACAGCTGCTGCATTCGGTCAGCTCCTCTGGATCTGAATTGCTTTGTCGAGCCTCGACCTCTCCTGTGAGCCAGCCTACACACCCCTGTTTTTGTGAACTTGATTGCTTTTTTCCGCATGGATTGTTTGTTTTTGTGCGTGTGTATGAGTGTGTACAGGTGTGTGTGTGAGGTGTATGACTGTGTGTATGCCTCAGTGTAGGGGGGGCCGGTGTTGTATGAATGAGTGACTGATCCTCATGGTATGAGTGTGTACAGGTGTGTTTGTGAGGTGTATGACTGTGTGTATGCCTCAGTGTAGGGGGGGCCGGTGTTGTATGAATGAGTGACTGATCCTCATGGTATGAGTGTGTACAGGTGTGTTTGTGAGGTGTATGACTGTGTGTATGCCTCAGTGTAGGGGGGGGGGGCCGGTGTTGTATGAATGAGTGACTGATCCTCATGGTATGAGTGTGTACAGGTGTGTGTGAGGTGTATAAGTGTGTGTGCGTATGCCTCAGTGTAGGGGGGGGGCTGTGTTGTATGTATGAATGACTGACTCTCATGGTTGTATACCGTGATAAGTGCTGTCCCGTGAACTACCCATTGGAACTACAGGATACGTAACAAGGCAGGGAGCAGTCAAGGCCGCTGGTGAGGATTTGGGAACTGACCCTGCCAAATCGTGTCAACTCTATTGTGAGTGACTAAGCCTCCGTGTTAGCTTCGTCTTACACCCTAAGTTAATGCAAGAGAGGATTGCATCCATTAATTGCGTTGAATGGCTTTGGGAGAAAGAGAGAGACAGAGAGAGAGAGAGAGAGAGAGAGAGAGAGAGAGAGAGAGAGAGAGAGAGAGAGAGAGAGAGAGAGAGACAGACAGAGAGAGAGAGAGAGAGAGAGAGAGAGAGAGAGAGAGAGAGAGAGAGAGAGAGAGAGAGAGAGAGAGAGAGAGAGAGAGAGAGAGAGAGAGAGAGACAGACAGAGAGAGGCCAAATAAAACAAGCTTTTCAAAAAGAAATAATAAACAAATCCTTAATCTGCTTCATAACGAAACAGGTAAATCATTTACTCCTGCTAAGTCAACTTTACCGTCACGCACATCATTACAAACACACGTCATATCAATCATGTGCAGACGATGAGTTGCAACAACGCGGCTGAAGACATGATGACCAGACCACACACCAGAAGACCAGGAGACCACGACGTTTCGGTCCGTCTTGGACCATTATCAAGCCGGGTCAAGGAGAGAGAGAGAGTGGAAGAGACTATAAAATGGAAGGAATATGTAAAGTGGGATAAGTAAAATAGAAATATATGTATGAATAAGATTTAAGGAAACAATGAGAGTAAAACAATAAAGAGAAAAATACAATCTGGTGGTAAAGATAGAGAGAGAGAGAGAGAGAGAGAGAGAGAGAGAGAGAGAGAGAGAGAGAGAGAGAGAGAGAGAGAGAGAGAGAGAGAGAGAGAGAGAGAGAGAGACAGACAGACAGACAGACAGACAGACAGACAGACAGACAGACAGACAGACAGACGAATGCCAATAGTGGGAAGAAGAGCCGAAACATCGTTAGCTCTTCATTTTCTGACCTATGGTTTTAGGCTAACAATAAAACCAAACTTCTAACATATTCACAGTCACCTTAATCAAATCTGTGGTAGTTAAAAAAAAATATCCAGAGCAGATGAAACTGCCTGAAGAACTCTATTTCTTCAAGAATATTAGATTTTCCTCTTTTTTTTCAATGATGAAATAGACCTTTATCAACCTTTACATTTTAACTCATCCCCCCATCAAGAACTAACCAATCATAGGCCAAATATAGCTTATAAATGTAGTATATCAGGCCTAAGAATGGTAAGAAACTTGGACTCTGTAAGCAGACTGTCCTAAGAAACATAGATCATATACCTGTTAATCCTGTTACTTGTTTAGACACAACTGATGACATTCGAACTATACTGCAACAGTATAGTACTATACTGCAACAGTATAGTACTATACTGCAACAGTATAGTACTATACTGCAACAGTATAGTTGCAGTATAGTACTGCAACTTCTCACACCTCCCCCTGTTCGAATCTCCCTCCCTGGTACTTTAAATACCAATAATTGCTAACAGAAACAAAACTCCTAAACTAACCTTGGCCTAAATATACACTGAATTCAAATATATCATCATATTAATTTTTAGATTTAAGAAAATACTGATTTCGAATACTCGGTAAATAATTAATTTATGATTGTATGCTTGGGAAGCAGGCGTTCCTTTAAGTATATTTGGTTAAGTAAGGTCACATTGCTGGCTTTATTGATCTTATACTGTAAGTTTCTAACTATTTTCTAAGTGTCACTATTAAGAGGAGCAATCTAGTTTCTAGAGTTCATGGTAAAGAAACTCTAGTAATTATTGAAGGATTTACTTTCTACATCGATTCGTTCAACTCTGAAACATCTCCATGTTGTTGTTGTTTTAGATTCAGCTACTGGGAACAAAAGTTGCAAGTAGCACGGGCTATGGTGAGCCCGTAGTGGACTTACCTGGCACAGGAGCGGGGCTGTAACATCTTCAGGTAAGGAATGAATACATAAGGCGCAATTTTGGGCTAAATTCACAACTGGAACTCTATGGGGGGTAAAGTGAAGGGTTAAAGAAATATAGAATCAATCAAACATAGAGTAAAAGGGGTAGGAGAATAAAATGAAAAGGGTCCCTCAAACACTAAGGCGGTGCCTAAGATTAAGGTACTCTCGGTGGAAGGGTAAGAGAGAAAGGTAAGATGATACGGAGAGAGGAAGGGAAGAACTGGAGAAGATGAGAATAGGGTAAGCTAAGTGCTCTACCCTCAAGGTTCACAGGGCGGGATATATATATGGCAGTAAATCACCCTTATTAGAGTTAACTGAGGCTCATTATAGAGGAAAAACGGAAGAGGCGGAAATTGGGCGACGTGTGAGGGTGGCGTGGACAATGGGGGGAATAAAGAAAGACAGATCATAAGAAGAGAAGATATAAAGAAAAGAGGAAAATGCAAATTGCAAGATACAAAAGTAAATAAAAAGAAAAACCTGTAAATCTTAAATCTAAGACATCTTAAATAGGGACAAGCGCAAATGCGCGAAGAGAAGGTTATCTTGAGATGATTTCGGGGCTTTAGTGTCCCTGCGGCCCGGTCCTCGACCAGGCCTACACCCCCAGGAAGCAGCCCGTGACAGTTGACTAACACCCAGGTACCTATTTTACTGCTAGGTAACAGGGGCATAGGATGAAAGAAAGTCTGCCCATTGTTTCTCTCCGGCGCCTGGGATCGAACCCGGGACCACAGGATCACTAGTGCAGTGTGCTGTCCGCTCATCCGACCAGCTCCCAAGGGTAAGGGTAAATTGTGAAAGGAAAAAATAGGAAGTGATAGAAAAATGCGCAAATTTGAATTACTAAAAAAGTAATGAGAGAAAAGAAGAAAAAGCCAAAACGCCAAAGAGAACAGAAAAGATAACTGGTGTCAATGAGAGATGAAGGAAGCAGTGTGAAGAGAAGGTAATAAGTGAGAAGGAGAGGAGAAAGAAGAAAGACAAAGGGAGAGGAAGTAATAAAGGAAGCCCTGAGAAGCCCAGTAACTAAATTCAACGACAATTGTTACTTTATTAATTAAACAAAACACGAGTATGGTTTAAAAAAATATAGACAATATAATTAATAAAGATATAGGTTAAAAAAAATAAAGACAATATAATTAATAAAGATAAAACATTACACAAAGTCTGGGAAGAAGAGGAAGAGAAAGATGAGAATAACAACAATAACAACAACGACGAACAGTAGCAGAACAGAACAAAAAAAAGGAAGAAAAAAACTTCAAGAAAGAGTAAGAGACTGATAAAGAAGGAGGCGAAGAAGAGGTACATTTATTGTCGAGAAAGAGAGGAGGCCCAAATTAAAGGAGACGTGGAACTTCCTCCAGTTTACCCTGGTGGCCAAGAGGAGCTAATGAACGAAAGAAAACGGGAGGAGGATTAGAGAGAGAGTTGCTGCCCTCGGCACAGACAGGAAATGAGAGAAAGAAAATTAAAGAAAGTGAGATATAGAGCTAAGGAGGAGGAGGAGGAGCTGCCTGGAGGGGTGCCAGGAGAGGGAGGTAGGGAGGGAGAGAATGAAGAGGGAAGGAGGTAGGGAAGGAAGAGAAGACAAAAGATAATATATATCTGTGTGATCGCTGTGTTGACAAGGACTGAGCTTCAGATCATGGGCCCCGCCTCTAATCGATCACGTTTACTCAATTTATGGAACACATTATCAGGAGCTAAATGTGTGTACGGTAGTGATTGTTTCAAGCGTAGGTTAGACAACGATACAAGGGGGAGAGGGGGGGGGGGTATGTTTGGGTATAAACTTGAGCTGCCTCTTACGGGCTCAAATATGCCCTCTGTTATTTATTCAAGTCTTACCAACTTGTGTCCCAATCCCTCTTGTAACACAGTATCCTTGTTGTCAAGTCTTGACGCTATGTGTGGTGTTAGATATACGTCTAACACTTAGTTGCTAAGTCTTGACGCTATGTGTGGTGTTAGATATACGTCTAACACTTAGTTGCCAGTCTTGACGCTATGTGTTGTGGTAGAGACGTCTAATTTCTCATTCCAATTAATCCACGTGGTTACTCTGTTTATATTTAGACATATTATCATGTCATTTTGTCCCAATGTTGTTTCGTCATTGTATAAGCGCGAGAGCTTTATTACAAATCTTGTATGTTGTTATCGTATGCTATCTTTTGCTTTTATCTTGCGTTGTGTCGAAAATTTGTGTGTTTACTATTTGTATCTGCAGAATCGAGCTATTAGCTCTTGGATCCCGCTTTTCTAACCAATTTATTTTTCCTCTGTTATGTTCACTACATATTTTTCTCCCTCTAACACACGCACACACACCAGGAAGCAGCCCGTAGCAGCTGTCTAACTCCCAGGTACCTATTTACTGCCAGGTGAACAGAGGCATCAGGGGTGAAAGAAACTCTGACCATTTGTTTCCGCCTCGGCAGGGAATCGAACTCGAGCTGTTAGAACTATGATCCCCAAACGCTGTCCACTGTCCACGCGCGTGTGTGTGTGTGTGTGTGTTTTATGCCTGGGAGTAAGAGAGCGTATGTGCTTGCGTTTGTGTATAAGTTATTTTCCGTTTATACACATTCATCTACTTACACCAGTATACATCAACATACACCAACATACATCCACCCACATGAAGCAGTCACTCGAGGGAGGGGGCATAAAACAACCCATTACCGACGATGGTAATGCCAACTGGGGGCCATCATAGCCTACCATATCAAACCCTCAAAGCACCAAATAATACCCCCACAATATGCCAGCATATTCCGTTTTCTGTGTGATACCTCCAGGCAATAATGGCTTTCAACATCGATCACAGACTATATGTCACGCACTTTAACGTTTCAAACGTCTCTTTATCGCCTACTGAAATACATAGTTGATAAAATGGGAGTTGATCATGTAGATAAAATAGATTTATGTATATAAATCACCTTAAAGAATTCACAAGATGCTTTCCATAATAGATCAAGAGATCCATATATGGGCAATATTCTGCAACCAGTAGGATTCCTGGTGAAATCAGGAATCCTACTGAAAATGAAATATTGGGAAAAAAAACAATTGGATATTAAAAGTTAAATTAAGATCCTCATCACAAAGAGTTCCAACGTTTATGGAAAACTTGAAATTCATCAACATTTTACCTTTGCAATGCTTAATTCATCATATTCATCGGCCGTTCATGTTGTAAACTCGTCACACAAACACACACCATTCAGCTACCATTTTAAGGTAAAGATACCTAAATACCAACCCATCTGGTACCTCCAGGGGGGCCAGTCCTTAGTGTATGGCCGACTCTCTGTATGCAAGACACACGAGTCTTGAACCAGGGTCATGGGAAAGGCAGGGTCAAGCTGGACCACCAACACCACCGTCTTCCATCAAACAAAAGCTCTGGCTAATATAAATTGGTGGAAATTTCAGTTTAATTAAGAGTGAATTGTCACAGAAAGAAAAAACAAGGAAAGAAAGAAGTAAAAAATATGACAAAGAAAATAGATATGTGAGAAAGCAAATAAATGAAAGAATAACAGAAGATGAAGAGTAAAGGCAGAGGAGAGAAGAAAAATTATAGGAACATATGGAAGTATAGACAGCAAACAATTAAGAATCAACCTCTTAAGCCGAAACGCAGTCATAATAAGGAAGCCCACAAGGCATATATATATATATATATATATATATATATATATATATATATATATATATATATATATATATATATATATATATATATATATATATATGAAGAAACTGAAAAAGATATCCACTACTTACACATATAAACAAAAGATCCACTACAGACCACTTCAGAATCCAAGACAATCACGGAATGATGTAAGAGGGAGAGGGAGGGGGCGCAATTAAGATTACACAGGAAGCTAATCCACATTAGGTGAAGGATTAATCCAGATCACGTCAACACCTGAATTAGGTGAAGGCTCAGCTCGGATTAAGGAATCGGGGAGGTGAGGGGGGGGGGACTAATCCAATAATTAATTGAAAAGCTTGAGAGACAGAACGGCTTGTCTGTCCGGAGACCAGCTCAAGTCATTTGCATACTGGATGAGCTGCCCCGCTTGATGTGTGTGTCACCACTGTTGGAGAGTCTATGAAGGGAGGAGAGGAGGAGAGAGAGAGAGAGAGAGAGAGAGAGAGAGAGAGAGAGAGAGAGAGAGAGAGAGAGAGAGAGAGAGAGAGAGAGAGAGAGAGAGAGAGAGAGAGAAAGAGAGAGAAGAGAGAAGAGAGAAGAGAGAAGAGAGAAGAGAGAGAGAGAGAGAGAGAGAGAGAGAGAGAGAGAGAGAGAGAGAGAGAGAGAGAGCCTGTAGGCAGCACCATCAACATCTCTTCGAGTACCTCAAGTACTTCGAGTACTTCGAGTACTTCGAGTCCCTCGAGGCCACACACCAATCCCAGAGCCAGGAGACCAAAGCACAGCTCCTCGCCTAAAGCATCAGTCATATCAAATAACACCTCTGATTTACAGATCAGCGAGCGCTTGTGGGCTGCGTCCCGCACCCAATCAATCTCCGCAGCGCGAGGTCTTAATGCCCCCCAGAGCCAGTTATTAACCCAAACATGTGCCTCGCTCCGACCTGAGCCGGATGGCCCAATTTACGAGCCCGTTGGAGTCACGTTACTTCTCCTACACGCTCTACTGCCCTAATGTCCTGAACGATAATTGCTGACCTCTAGACTAGGGTTGTTTAGCAGACTGGGTGCGATAGTTTAAGGCTCTTGAATGATCTATCGTTCTGCGATGGGTGTAGCTACTGCTATATCGCTCCACGAGGAGTCTATCGTCCGCCAGTTTGGTCACGGTAGTTTAAACCTCATGAAAACGATATCGTTGCAGAATGTGGATACTCCGGCGTCCAGGACGCGATAACTTCGCGTTGACATCTTTATGAGCTGTGTAGAATTGTTGAATTCCCCGGGAGGGGCGGGGGGGGGGGGAATCATATATTCTCTTAATGATTAATCGGCGAAGCTTGCAATGTTGCAGGAGGTTGCGGGACATACGTCACCCTCAGCTTGCACCGTGACTCAGTATACCCACAAGAGAAGTGAGTATACCCCCCTAGTATACCTATTTCATTGCATGCATTCACTGAGGTATACTCCTTGCTAGCTCAGTAAACTATTGTGGTGGCCTTAATAAGTCTTCAGATTTCACAACCATTAACGAATTAAATAACCAATTAAACAAAAAAGAAGTTCCTAATATACACAAAGAGTAAAATACAAATTATTGCATACAGGAAGGAAATAGTAATACAGAGAATACATTACAGGATACATTATGTTAAGACCTAAAGCAAAGAAAACTCATTCGTCTTGACACAAATCATTATAAATCACAAACTGCAAAAAATTGCAAGCAAACCCCCCAGTAGAATTTTTTTTTACGGCGACTCGAAACACTGATGTTGTCTCCCAGACTGTAGGTCCTTTTGCAGAAGAAAAAGACCTTTTATGGAGAAGCAAAGACGGAGGAGAATAACTAAGCTTTGGCTGTTGAATATACAGTGCTGAGGAACCATTAAACAATATCTCCTTTCTACCTTGAGATTACCATGAGGGGGAGGGGGAATTATCAGGGGGTAAGCGCCAAGCCACTATGACTATGTAGCACTTGGATGGGGTCAGGATAAGGATCTGGGATGGAACGGAGGGAAGGAATGGTGCCCAACCACTTGGACGGTCGGGAATAGAACGCTGATCTGCATCAAGAGACCGTCGCTATCATAACACCATGTCAGCAAGGCGACCAGACCGCCTGCTATCATAACATCGTGTCAGCAAGGCGACCAGACCGCCTGCTATCATAACACCATGTCAGCAAGGCGACCAGACCGCCTGCTATCATAACATCGTGTCAGCAAGGCGACCAGACCGCCTGCTATCATAACATCGTGTCAGCAAGGCCAACAGACCGCCTGCTATCATAACATCGTGTCAGCAAGGCCAACAGACCGCCTGCTATCATAACATCGTGTCAGCAAGGCGACCAGACCGCCTGCTATCATAACATCGTGTCAGCAAGGCCAACAGACCGCCTGCTATCATAACATCGTGTCAGCAAGGCCAACAGACCGCCTGCTATCATAACATCGTGTCAGCAAGGCGACCAGACCGCCTGCTATCATAACATCGTGTTAGCAAGGCCAACAGACCGCCTGCTATCATAACATCGTGTCAGCAAGGCCAACAGACCGCCTGCTATCATAACATCGTGTCAGCAAGGCGACCAGACCGCCTGCTATCATAACATCGTGTCAGCAAGGCCAACAGACCGCCTGCTATCATAACATCGTGTCAGCAAGGCCAACAGACCGCCTGCTATCATAACATCGTGTCAGCAAAGCCAACAGACCGCCTGCTATCATAACATCGTGTCAGCAAGGCCAACAGACCGCCTGCTATCATAACATCGTGTCAGCAAAGCCAACAGACCGCCTGCTATCATAACATCGTGTCAGCAAGGCCAACAGACCGCCTGCTATCATAACATCGTGTCAGCAAAGCCAACAGACCGCCTGCTATCATAACATCGTGTCAGCAAGGCCAACAGACCGCCTGCTATCATAACATCGTGTCAGCAAGGCCAACAGACCGCCTGCTATCATAACATCGTGTCAGCAAGGCCAACAGACCGCCTGCTATCATAACATCGTGTCAGCAAGGCCAACAGACCGCCTGCTATCATAACATCGTGTCAGCAAGGCCAACAGACCGCCTGCTATCATAACATCGTGTCAGCAAGGCCAACAGACCGCCTGCTATCATAACATCGTGTCAGCAAGGCCAACAGACCGCCTGCTATCATAACATCGTGTCAGCAAGGCCAACAGACCGCCTGCTATCATAACATCGTGTCAGCAAGGCGACCAGACCGCCTGCTATCATAACATCGTGTTAGCAAGGCCAACAGACCGCCTGCTATCATAACATCGTGTCAGCAAGGCCAACAGACCGCCTGCTATCATAACATCGTGTCAGCAAGGCGACCAGACCGCCTGCTATCATAACATCGTGTCAGCAAGGCCAACAGACCGCCTGCTATCATAACATCGTGTCAGCAAGGCCAACAGACCGCCTGCTATCATAACATCGTGTCAGCAAGGCCAACAGACCGCCTGCTATCATAACCCACACTACATTTCTCATATCCAAACCTTTCCCTTCGTCTGTGCCTCTCCACCCTCTCTACTCCACCCCTTCGAAATAAACTTCTACCCCACACTCCATCCACCTTCCCCCCCCCCCACACACACCCCACTCCACCCCTCTCTCTCCACCCCCATCCCCACCCCAGCCTCCAAAGCCACCCCCTCCCCCCAAAGTCTGTGCCCTGAGATTCAAAGGCCCTCAGAGATCTCCACAACAAAATGGAAAGACGAAGAAGGTAACTTCCTCTTATTCCCTTCACCTCCTCTACCTATCCTCTACCTATCCTCTACCTATCCTCCCCACAGAGTACCAGGGAGGACATAACACGCTAAGGAGGCACTTGGGGATGGGACACGAGGGCGGGCTCCTGGCGAAGTGCCCGAGCGTGCAAGACAGCAGGCGAAGTAGCAGACGATGGGTTGGTTTCAACCCAGCGACGTACGGGGGTTTAAGAGGTTGTTAAGGGTGTTTTAAGGGGTGGGTGAGGGTGTTTTAAGGGGGTGGGTGAGGGTGTTTTAAGGGGTGGGTGAGGGTGTTTTAAGGGGTGGGTGAGGGTGTTTTAATGGGTGGGTGAGGGTGTTTTAAGGGGGTGGGTGAGGGGGTTTAAGGGGTGGGTGAGGGTGTTTAAAGGGGTGGGTGAGGGTGTTTTAAAGGGGTGGGTGAGGGTGTTTAAAGGGGTGGGTGAGGGTGTTTAAGGGGGTGGGTGAGGGTGTTTAAAGGGGTGGGTGAGGGTGTTTTAAAAGGGTGGGTGAGGGTGTTTAAGGGGGTGGGTGAGGGTGTTTAAAGGGGTGGGTGAGGGTGTTTTAAAAGGGTGGGTGAGGGTGTTTAAAGGGGTGGGTGAGGGTGTTTAAGGGCTGGGGTGAAAAGAAATGAAGTAAAGGTAATAGAAAAAAAGAAGAATGGGCACGTGAAGGGGAAAAACGAATAAAGTGGCTTGGAAATAAAGTCAAGTGGGAGAAATAAAGTGTAGCTGGGTAAAAAAGTGAAAATAAGTAAATAAAAGTCAAACATTAAGTAAAGAAAATTCAAACTGTAAAAAAATAAAATTCAAAGAGTAAATAAAAGTCATCAGAAAGTAAAGAAAATTGAAACTACAAAAAAATAAAATTCAAACAGTAAGTAAATAAAAACAAAGCAGCAAGCAAGTGTAAAAAAAAACATCATAAAAATAGACAAGAATGGAACAGAAACGATCGTATCTCTCAGGCAAAGCCGTAAGGAAATCCCATAAGCTAACAATGGGGCAAAAATTTGCACCCTCTCGCCTACCCTACCCGGGAAAATATGGCAAGAGAAGGGGAAAAAAAGAGGAGGAAGAGGGGTGAGAGGGAAGTCTAGAAATAAAGTGGCTGGGAATAAAGTCTTGGATACACAAACAAAAAAAAAAGGAAGGAAGAGTGAAATGACCGCTATCCCAAGACTCTATAAGGGTCCAAAGTGACTGAGAGCTTCCCCTATATATATATATATATTTACAATGCTAATCCACCCGGCGGATCACACCCCCTTCCACCCCCACCCCCACCCTCCATCCTCTATTCATCCAGTGTCCAGGATACATATACATACACTTAAAGCACGGGTTAGAGCCGAGTATGCATATGAACACCACACACACACACACACACACACACACACACACACACACACACACACACACACACACACACACACACACACACCAAAGAGCCAAAGCTCAACCCCCGCAAGCACAAATAGGTGAGTACACACACACATATGCACATCTTGGAGCAGTTTTTTGTGAGGCAATTCAAATGTATATTTTCCTGTGCAAGATTTCCGACGTCATACTCGAAATGGGTGTGGGGGGGGGAGAAAAGGCTAACCCACAGGCAGCGCTTCAAGTAATAGAGTTGCCAAGCACACGCATTGTCAACCACGGAATGGCATTTCCATGAGAATCAAGTCGAGTTATTTATCTCCAGACTGTGACGGCCTGAGATGTTCTCAGTCTTGTTCAACAGAACGAATTCTCATTATAGATATTTATATAATTCTTTTTTATTAATATGTTCTTTTAATTCAACAGGAGATTTTTCTTTACCTAATATTTTTTGGAAAATTATATATGTTTAGCGCGGTATTTGATAGAGTACTACAGAGCGATAGAGCTGATAGATAGAGGCAGCAGGAGAGATGCAGACAAGCAAAGACAGGGAGGCAGACAGACGGATAGACAGAGATAAGCCAGAGAGAGTGAGTCGGAGAGAGCGATCTCACCCACTCGTCTCACAAGCAAGATGACCCAGGTTCGAGTCCCGGGGAGGGAGGAATGACTGGGCACTAATAGTTAAACTTTTTTAACTGTTCGCCCCTGCTCACCTAGCAGTAATTGGAAGTCTGGTTGTAAAGCGATTATCGGATTGTATTCCAGGAAAAATAAAAAGGGGTGAGGCTTCAGATAAGCTGTAGGGGAGTTGGAAGACTTCGTCTCCTTTATCCTCTAGAGTGAAAAAAAGACGCAGGAAGAGCAGAAAGAGAGAGAGAGAGAGAGAGAGAGAGAGAGAGAGAGAGAGAGAGAGAGAGAGAGAGAGAGAGAGAGAGAGAGAGAGAGAGAGAGAGAGAGAGAGAGACAGACAGACAGACAGACAGACAGACAGACAGACAGACAGACAGACAGACAGAGACCACTGAATGTAACACCCAAGACAACTGAGGAAAATCCCTATCCTAATCCCACCCCCTAAAATCCATACCCAGAAAAACGACCAATGAGCAACCAGATCACGATGCAGCTAATGTGGCAATTTTTCAGCATTAATGCAACCCATTTACCCCTAATGAAGAGAGATCAAGAAACAAGAGAAATGACAAATGATAAAGGCACCACCACATAATCTCCTTGATAAACCAAAAAAAAAATAATCATTCGAGGAAAATATTATGTATTATTCCTCGGGCGGTGAAATTCATGCGAGGTGTTGGTTTAGCGACGAGACAAAATATATTCAACGCGACAATAGGGACTTTGGCATATTACAATGAATATACACACAAATACACACCTTCAAATACATTATACCACAAGGTTATATGTACACACACACACACACACACACACACACACACACACACACACACACACACAGGTTGTGAAAGCAAAATCTTCATAATTTAAAATTAGGTATGATAGGGAAATGGGACAGGAGTCATTGCTGTAAACAACCGATGGCTGGAAAGGCGGGATCCAAGAGCCATATGCTCGATCCTGCAGACACAACTAGGATGAGTACACACACACACACAATAATAACCCCCACAGAAACAGGACTCCCCTAAAAGAGGACCCTCCAAGCCTCTGTGAGCCACCACTCACAACCCAGAGTCTCACAACCCCCCCCCCCCTCCTCACTCTTCAGCCACACCCAATCTCCCATAATGGACTCACAGCGAATTTGCACCCGGAACTTACTCGCGGATACAGAATTTGCAAATTTCCCCGTTGCGACTGGATATAAAAATTGGTCTATTTGCGAAAATGTTAAGTGTCGGGCGCTGTAGGCGCGTTGCAAATGTCTAGCGTTGGGAGGTAGATGTATTGAACATTTGTTACTCCATGTGTGAGAAATATGTACTATATACACCAGACAGACAGACAGACAGACAGACAGACAGACAGACAGACAGACAGACAGACAGACAGACAGACAGACAGACAGTCAGACAGACAGAGACCAATGAATGTAACATTCATGTTGGAAATACCTCGTGTTGGGAATCTGCAGTAATATTAAATATATAATAAAAATCACATCTGTAACTAGTTTTGAACCTATCAGTGTTACCAGAATTGATATATATATATATATATATTTATATAAATTTACTTAAGACGCACAATGGTTCCGGTGAGAGATAGTTCTCACATGGAGGCAAGGAGATGGGTACAGTGAGGAGAGATAGTTCTCACATGGAGGCAAGGAGATGGGTACAGTGAGGAGAGATAGTTCTCACATGGAGGCAAGGAGATGGGTACAGTGAGGAGAGATAGTTCTCACATGGAGGCAAGGAGATGGGTACAGTGAGGAGAGATAGTTCTCACATGGAGGCAAGGAGATGGGTACAGTGAGGAGAGATAGTTCTCACATGGAGGCAAGGAGATGGGTACAGTGAGGAGAGATAGTTCTCACATGGAGGCAAGGAGATGGGTACAGTGAGGAGAGATAGTTCTCACATGGAGGCAAGGAGATGGGTACAGTGAGGAGAGATAGTTCTCACATGGAGGCAAGGAGATGGGTACAGTGAGGAAGATTTCGTAGACATCAGCAAAGGAAATCAATACACCTCAGAACACTCTACGCTTCCGGGAGGCGATGGCCACTGAATCTCAGCTGAGGTATTTTCAATAAAGCATAGAAATATCTTTTTTATGTTTTTTATTTTTACAGTTGTTTAAGCTTAAAGTTTGCATTTGTGAGTCGCCTTTCATGTATGTGTTTTATGGCGCAGGAAGTTTGTGTGATTGTGTGTGTTTAGTCTCGTGATTGTTGGGTTTAGTCTCGTGATTGTTGGGTTTAGTCTCGTGATTGTGTGTGTTTAGTCTCGTGATTGTTGGGTTTAGTCTCGTGATTGTTGGGTTTAGTCTCGTGATTGTTGGGTTTAGTCTCGTGATTGTTGGGTTTAGTCTCGTGATTGTTGGGTTTAGTCTCGTGATTGTTGGGTTTAGTCTCGTGATTGTTGGGTTTAGTCTCGTGATTGTGTGTGTTTAGTCTCGTGATTGTTGGGTTTAGTCTCGTGATTGTGTGTGTTTAGTCTCGTGATTGTTGGGTTTGATTTCTCTCTTACTCTTTACACCTTAGTACATGTTAACCTTGAGGGTTCACTGCATTCAGTATGACGCCTGACAGTTTAGTTTCCAAGAGTGCTGTTACATTTTTTTCAATATATCAAGCCCACTTGCTTTAAGTTGGTAGTAACATAAATTTGTATATAATACTTTACAAGCTCCCTTTACCCAACCACTTGAACTGGACGGTAGAGCGGCGGTCTCGCTTCATGCAGGTCGGCGTTCAATCTCCGACTATCCAAGTGGCTGGGCACCATTCCTTCCCCCCCCCCCCTGTCCCATCCCAAATCCTTATCCTGATTCCTTTCAAGGGCTATATAGTCGCAATGGCTTGGCGCTTTCCCCTGATACTTCCCCTCCCTTCCCTTTCATAAGTACATTCTAACACACTGTGAGACCTTCCTAATGTTGGTGTTGAAAGGGATGGATACTATCAGCATACCAAGGCATTACGACTATATAGCACTTGGAAGGGGTCAGGATATAAGGATTTGGGATGGGATAGAGGGCAAGGAATGGTGCCCAACCACTTGAACGGTCGAGGATTGAACGCCGACCTGCATGAAGCGAGACCGCCGCTCTACCGTCCAGCCCAAGTGGTTGAAGTGTGCGTGAGAGCAGGTGAGAGATGGGTGAGGAGGGGAGGGGAGAGAGCGGGGGGAGCCGGAGGAGTGCATAACAAAAAGCACAGGTCTACTGAGCTTGCGAGGAGTGGTCACTTGGCGCAAGAGGGGTGAGCGGATCACTCATTTGGGTCGCCGGTTCGAGATTAATATGAGGAATTTAGGAGGGGAGAGGAGGGGGTTGTAGGGGGCAGATGCTGCACTTTTTGTGCCCCAAAAAATGCTGCACAAAGGCACAAAAGTGCAGATGGTGCACTTTTTGTGTCTTTTTGTACATGGGTTGCAATTTGCCCATCTTCCTGTAATTGTATATTTCGTGGCCTCGTTCGTGAGAAGTGTCTTGATAATTTGACTTATAATTACTTTCTGCCTCTCTTGTCTGCCCTGACTTGTCGGGAAAAAAGCTTATCTGTGTTGCTTTAGCCGTCCAGGTGCCTGCCATCACAACACTGTTGCTCAAGCTCCTCACTTGTTCCATATATATATATTGCTCCGTTCCTATATAATAGCTGGCTGTATAATAGCTCCTTCCTAAATGAATAACCTAAATGAATTTTACAAGGAGGTGAGACCAACATCAAATCACTCTATGTCACCCTATCCCCACAGCCACTCTGCACCAGGCCCTGAGTCTTGGAACTCTATATTCAGGGCTGTTGAACGCAGTCCAACAGCCTGGTTGACCAGTCCAAGAGGAGGCCTAGTCGAGGACCGGGCCGTGGGGACGTTGAACCCCGAAATCATCGCAAGGTAACCGCAAGGTAAGGTATGTTGGTTCCTTCGAAGCAGGTGGGGAAGTGGGGTGGGGGGTGTTAAGCATGGGTAAGCAATCTCGTAAAAGCCTTGACCACCTCTCTCTCTCACTCTCACTCTCTCTCTCTCTCTCTCTCTCTCTCTCTCTCTCTCTCTCTCTCTCTCTCTCTCTCTCACTCTGTGTGTGTGTGTGTGTGTACTCACCTAGTTGTGCTTGCGGGGGTTGAGCTTTGGTTCTTTGGTCCCACCTCTCAAACGCCCATCAACTGGTTATTGTGTGTGTGTGTGTGTGTGTGTGTGTGTGTGTGTGTGTGTGTGTGTGTGTGTGTGTGTGTGTGTGTGTGTGTGTGTGTGTGTGTGTGTGTGTGTGTGTGTGTGTGTGTGTGTGTGTGCGTGCGTGCGCGCGCGTGCTTGCGTGTGACGTTGCGTGCACGCCCACTTGCACTAAATTACAGAGTTTGAAAGTGTGAGTTTTAACTGTGCCAGTGATAAAAACAGCATAATTCCCGTTCTATTTCTTGTAAGTATAAATACACCTTCCTGCTCCACACCTGCTGATGGAGGAGAGGCAACCTACCCTACCCTACCCTATCCTACCCTGCCCTACCCTACCCTACTCTACCCTAACCTACCCTACCCTAACCACCACTACTATCCACTCCTCTTGGGCGGTACGCCTCAGACTAAACCTCCTCTCTCAACCACCACCCGTAACTATCCACTATCCCCCTGATCTATAACATCCAGCAGTCAACAAGGGACAACATATATTTTTCCTGTTCACGCTTTTCTCTCCTTTCCCCGCTGGCGTTGTTTCGCCAGAGCTGGCATTCCCGTGGCGGAATTGCGTATGCATGTGGGGTTGTGTTGGGCGGTAACCCGCCCGGGAGGACACTAAGCGAGTCTCGGTTCCTGGGGCCCGTCCGGTAACCCGGAGTTATTGAGCCTTCAGGTCACGGAAAGAGTTGAGTTGTGGACCGAATACGCGAGATGAGGGTATGGTGTGTGGGGGGGTTGAGAGGGGGTGTGGTGGATGGTTGGAGAGGTGAGGTAGAGGTGGAAGGGGGGGGGTGTTTTAGGAGGTAAGGGGGAGGGGGTAACGTGTTAGTATGATTTCCTTGTGTATGTGATGTAGGATCGTGGTAGTGAAAGTGCATTACCTAGAGCAGAGTGCTTCAGTAGGGGGCTTCAAGAAGACCTGAGGATTCGCTGGAATCCCCAAGTCGTATAGCTTATACGACACTCTGAGGTAAGGTCCGTGGCTGGGCGTACACATAAGGTCCAGGGTTCGAATCCCCCCACCCTCTCCCACTCCCCCACATTTCTCCAATTGATTTTTTCACCTCAGGTACAAAATTGATAATTTTTGTGTGAAATTTGATTGAACGCTTTTAAATGTTATCATAATATTGTGGAGAGTCGGAGTGGAGAGTAGGAAGAGAGCCTTCAGCTTTTCTCTCTCTCTTGACCCCATATGTTGTCTTAGCCTCCGTAGCAGTACCTGTGGCGGTATTGAGAGTCCTAGTGCTTTGTCTCTCTCTCTCTCTCTCTCTCTCTCTCTCTCTCTCTCTCTCTCTCTCTCTCTCTCTCTCTCTCTCTCTCTCTCTCTCTCCCATACCTCCAACATGCAGCACGACAAATCACACTAAACATTCCCACTCCTAACTACCGTTGCGGACATCCTAACTGCCTCATTAGCTTGTTGACGGCTTTCCCCCACCATGAAAGCAGGGGAAGGGGGGGGGGGAATGGAGGAGAGTTTGGACCATGATTCATGGTAATGGCAGTTGGTGGTGGTAAAGTGATGCAGAGAGAACGTTTGAGGTCCCAGGTTGTTTAATTATGAAGGTGAGGCTGTTAAGATGACTTAACCCAAGGAGAGAGAGAGAGAGAGAGAGAGAGAGAGAGAGAGAGAGAGAGAGAGAGAGAGAGAGAGAGAGAGAGAGAGAGAGAGAACATTTTTTATTCATTTCAGTGTTTTATCTGTCTATTGTCGTTGTGTGTGTTTGCGTGTGTGTGCGTGTGTGTGTGTGTGTGTGTGTGTGCTTACTAGTTGTGTTTTTTACGGGGGTTGAGCTTTGCTCTTTCGGCCCGCCTCTCAACTGTCAATCAACTGTTTACTAACTACTTTTTTTGTTTTTCCACACCACACACACACACACACCCCAGGAAGCAGCCCGTGACAGCTGACTAACTCCCAGGTACCTATTTACTGCTAGGTAACAGGGGCATTCAGGGTGAAAGAAACTTTGCCCATTTGCTTCTGCCTCGTGCGGGAATCGAACCCGCGCCACACATTCTGTGTGTGTGTGTGTGTGTGTGTGTGTGTGTGTGTGTGTGTGTGTGTGTGTGTGTAATGTATATATATGTACACGTATTACATATTTATCACAAAGGTGAATTAACTCATAATCTCACCCATCTCGAAACCCTGAAAGCCCTCAGAATAAAATTCCCTTCATGTATATGCTACTGAGGGTATGGAAGGGATAGGAGGGGGGAGAGGGATAGGAGGGGGGAGGGATAGAAAGAGAGGGGGGAAGGGGAAGAGGGAAAGGGGATGGAAGTCCTGCACGAACCGGCCCAGTTGATGGAATGAGACGCCATTAGTGTCCGAAATTTATGAAGTGAGTTGCCTCGATATATTCTTCAATATATTTTCGTTGAAATAGCCGTGTGCTCCTTGTGTGTATCGAGCGCTCTGGGCGAGCAGTGGCCATCCTGTGGAGTTTGCACTTAAAATGTGTGCTTTTTAGCAAGTTTTTTAGGAATTTTAGGCTTTTTTTAGAAATTTTATCCTTTTTTTTAGGAATTTTAGGTTTTTTTTAGGAATTTTAGGCTTTTTTTAGGAATTTTATCCTTTTTTTTAGGAATTTTAGGTTTTTTTTAGGAATTTAGTTTTTTTTAGGAATTTTAGGTTTTTTTTAGGAATTTTAGGCTTTTTTTAGGAATTTTAGGCTTTTTTTAGGAATTTTATTCTTTTTTTTTAGGAATTTTAGGCTTTTTTAGGAATTTTAGTTTTTTTTTTTAAACAAGCTTGTTAGAAATAAAAAAAGTTTTCCACAAAAAGTCGTTTCTACACTTAAAAAGGTGTAGTTTTCTACATTTAAAAAGTTTTCTACACTTAAAAAAGTTTTTCCTTCACCGAAAACAAGTTTTTTTCTTTTTCACTTAAAACTGTTTTTTTACGCCTAAAAAGTTTATTCTACACTTATAACAAGATTTGCAATTAAACAAACAATGTTTCACTGAAAACAAGTTACATTACACATCAATCTATTCATTTTGCACGAAAAATAAGTTTTTTTGACTCTTAAAACATAATGATATTGTAACTTGAATTATTTATTTTAGTATGCCTAAGGTTAATTTATATTCGATATTTTACAGTTAAGATTTTTAAAACTTTTTAAGATATTTAAAAATCTTAACTACATTTTATAGTTAGGGTTTTTAAAACTTTTTAAGATATTTAAAAATCTTAACTACATTTTATAGTTAGGATTTTTAAAACTTTTTATGATATTTAAAAATCTTAACTACATTTTATAGTTAGGATTTTTAAAACTTTTTATGATATTTAAAAATCTTAACTACATTTTATAGTTAGGATTTTAAAAACAAGTGACTTTGCACTTAATTTTGTTTTGATTTTGAATTTAATACAAGTTATCATGCACTAAAAGTATTTTTCTAGCATTAAAATATTTTTTATATTTTTATTATTTTTATTATATTTTATACTTTATTATTTTTATTAATAATATTAGCACTAAAAGTATTTTCTAGCACAAACAATTTTAAACCATATTATTTTAAATTTAAAATAGTTCTTTTGCACCCCAAACAAGTTCATTCATAGTCAGGTCGATCAAAAGAAAAAAAAAATGCGCTCCCCAGATTGACGTAAGGGTGAAATTAGCCTCAGAAACGATGTTACTTTAGTCTTCTTACTTAATAGTTTTAATTACTTATAATAATTACCGTCATTACCTGGACGGAAAGAAGCGGAAAAAACGGAAATTGGATACCTTTTCACCCTCAAAAAAAACTAATAACATAAAATATATTAAATATAATTTTTCATCACTGCCTCGAGATATTAATTATGCATATATTTTTATTACAAAATATTAAATTTGTATACAATAAATTATATGAATTTTGTTGTCAATATTATACTCACATGTACTTGCAATAATTACTATTATAAAGTACATATATAACCATCAGGAAATCTGAATCTGTAAGTGAGAATGTCAGTTTGTCTGTCCAAGGCTGGAGACCAGACACTTGGGGCTCGTTTCTCCCAACTTTGCACAGTGGTTGCTGAGGGTTTGGTGACCAACATGTAGCTCCAGAATAGGAGCCCAAAGAGACTATTGGGCTCCAGAATAGGAGCCCAATAGTCTCTCAATGTGTGTGTGTGTGTGTCTGTGTGTGTGTACTCACCTAGTTGTACTCACCTAGTTGTGCTTGCTGGGGTTGAGCTCTGGCTCTTTGGTCCCGCCTCTCAACCGTCAATCAACAGGTGTACAGGTTCCTCAGCCTGTGTGTGTGTGTGTGTGTGTGTGTGTGTGTGTGTGTGTGTGTGTGTGTGTGTGTGTGTGCAGGCTAGTTGCTTGGTTATCAACAGAGAGAGACACAGCCCTTTATTATTATTATCACTTTGCAATAAAGTTATCTTCCCCGTTGCAATAGTAAGGCAATGCCCCCCCCCCCCCTTCTCTTGCAACATTTTCTGACAAGTGAGGTCGGCAGGAGGACTAATAGCGCAATAACACATTGTGAATGAACTTTTAGACTATTCATTTTAAGTACATCGTGGTCCAGTGGGTAATGCCTGCGTCTGGGAGTACTAAGAACGAGGGTTCGATCCCACAGCCAAGGGTGTCTCTTAGGAAGAACATACTAGTCGTAGGAACACTTGATTGTTTCAAGCGTAGGCTAGATATATATATGAATGGGTTTTGAGTGGCTGGCTGCCGTGTGGGGGGCCAATAGGCCTTCTGAAGTTTCATTTTTTACCTATGTTTAAAAAAAATGAATATAGGAAACTGCAAAAAAGGCCAATTAGCCCATACTAGGCTGCTACTTTTTATACCCTCTCCAAGTTGGGATGGAGCCAGAGAGTGACTCTTCCTCTGAATTTACGAACAACCTCAAGTAATTAGATCGAGTTTCACTGCTTCGGGGAAATTGTGTCTACTATCTACAGGATTGGGAACGACATTCCGTCCACACACACACACACACACACACACACACACACACACACACACACACACACACACACACACTAATGCATTAGGAAGTGATGTGGTGGAGGCTGACTCCATACACAGTTTCAAGTGTAGATATGATAGAGCCCAGTAGGCTCAGGAACCTGTACACCAGTTGATTGACGGTTGAGAGGCGGGGACCAAAGAGCCAGAGCTCAACCCCCGCAAGCACAATTAGGTGAGTACACACACACACACACACACACGAAGAGAAACAGTCAGTAATTTCAACTAATTAGGCCTATAAGATCCAAAGAGGGTCATTCATAGCACAAAAACACCCGCTTAACTAGGCTCGAGCGAAAAAAATCTAACTATTGAATTGCTCGGCACCTGACATTCTTGAACAGGTATAATGATCACGAGGTGATCATTATACCTGTATCGAGTACATATAATGAACCCAGGCAGGGAGCTGGGATAGGACTGAAGGGTGCTCAACCACTTGGGACAGTTGGGGATCGAACGCCGACCTGCAAGAAGCCACACCGTCGCTGTACCGGCCAGTCCAAGTTGATGGACAACATTCATAAACAATAAATTATCGTTCCAATATCGTACGCCTGTGCCTTAATTGTTAATTGTTTGTTAATTGTTAAATTGTTAATTGTTAAACACCTTGTTAACTGTCACTCACGTTACAGTTAACACACTTCGAACTCTCATTATGAATGGCAGACGTAAATCTACGTATTTATGTATGTAGGTTAGATTAGCTTTTTAAAAGCACTACAATCACCTTCTGTGATTGTAGTGTTCAATAAATAACGTAACTATATGTTTAGCAGATCTCTAATCCTGTCCATGGAGGACAGGAGAAAATGTGTATATATATATAAATATATATATATATATATATATATATATATATATATATATATATATATATATATATATATATATATATATATATTGAATACTTTATATACACAATGCTTGTGTATATAAAGGTAACTAGGATTGGTTCCTGCGCAACACAATAACAGAGTAGTCAAAACAATTTAACTGGATTTGAATCCTACACTATATATACGTTCTCAGGTAAGGTTCTGTTGCCCTTGTTAATGTTTAACTCATTGTTTAATGTGCGGGCCACAACCTGGATAGATACGAGTGCCAAGTAGCAATCAAATGCCGGGAAACAATCAAACAGGCACCAGGAATCAAACAGGCAACAGGAATCAAACAGGTAACAGGAATCAAACAGGTATCAGCAAGAAGCAGCCTGAGTGACCCCCTACCCAGCTGAACAGTATTGGCAGGGACGGGAGGAAACACAGCTTCAATGCCAGCTCCCCCAAACAAATATATATATCTGCAAAACCATATAAAAAAATGATTGCCAAAATATCGAAGCCGTTTCGCAAAATTATTGACAGTTTTGGTACAAAATTGAGTGTGTGCGTGCGTGCGTGTGTGTGTGTGTGTGTGTGTGTGTGTGTGTGTGTGTGTGTGTGTGTGTGTGTGTGTGTGTGTGTGTGTGTGTGTGTATGTGCACGTGCGTTTGTGTGCTTACCTATCGGTACTTACCTATCAGTGAATACGAGTAGTGAGGCCTAAATCCTCAGGCCCTGCCTACTTGAGCCTTGATGTACCTATTAAGCTAAGAAAGAGTTTAGGTTTCTCAAGGAGTTTCTAACACGGCAGCGACTGATACAGTGTGCTGCCGATTTTATCCTACTGATATATGCCTCTGGAGATAGCACAGTGTTGGAACTATATCCTCTACCAAATCGTTTTCTCTCTCCAAATCCTGTTGTTGCTTTCCCCCTATGGTGTAGATATCTTCTGGCGCCCTTTCTCATCTTCATTACATTACATTTGTTTGGACTGAATTCTAGCAGCCATTTGTTTGCACCACTCCTGGAGTTGGGTTAGGTTAGGTTATGGGGTAGATACCTTCTGGCGTCCTCTCTCATCTTCATTACATTACATTTGTTGGGACTGAATTCTAGCAGCCATTTGTTTGCATCACTCCTGGAGTTTGTGAAAGTCGACCTTCTGCAGTCCTCTTTGGTTTTTACACGTCTCATTGGCTTTACATCGTCTGTCAACATTAACATGTACAGGTTCACTCCCTCGGGAAGGTTGTTCACATAAATTAAGAACAGTAGGGGTCCTAGGACCAACCCTTGTGGGACCCCCACATTCCTCCAATTTGAAGCCTCATCTGTTAATGTGATTCTGTTTTCTGTTCTTCAGGTATTCCCTTACACAATTACCTCAGCTTGTTTCTCTATATTGAACATGAGCATTTCATATGGAACAGTATCAAATGCTTTTTGACAAACTAGGAAAATGCAGGCTATCCAGCCTCCCTTTTCCTGTCATATTTTAGTAAGGTTGTCGTAGAGTTCGATAAAAGTTTCTCAGGCACGACTTCCACTTCTAAATCCACGCGGCCTATTTTTCCCCAAGGTTATCCTTTCTAAATGTTCAGTTAGTCTCGCCCTGGTTACTTTTCCCTCACTTTGTACAGAATACTTGTCAGTGATTGTTGACCAGACCACACACTAGAAATTGAAGAGACGACGACGTTTCGGTCCGTCCTGGACCATTCTCAAGTCGATTGTGATGAGGACAGGTAACTTCAGGTAACTGTCAGATAACTTGTCAGTGATCTGTAATTTAGAGCCGCCCATCTCTTCTCTTTTTTAAACATAGTGACTATGTGTGTGTGTGTGTGTGTGTGTGTGTGTGTGTGTGTGTGTGTGTGTGTGTGTGTGTGTGTGTGTGTGTGTGTGTGTGTGTAACCAAACATTTTATACTGTGTGGGGAAAATAGCTTCGCTGATACTTAAGTATATTTAAGAATTCGAAGGTGTTAAGCAGTTTCCAATGTACTTTTTATTGCTGATATTTGTTATTATATCATCGTATATATCTAAGAGAGAGAGAGAGAGAGAAATAACATGATCCCAATCTCTCGCTACATTTCCCTCACATATCCTGTCTGAGACACGTCTGGGACCAGCGTGTATCGGCGTCTTATACAGGTCATAATACACTAAATGGGGGGGGGGGTAGGGGGTCCTGTACAATGTATCTGTAGTCACATAATCTAGTGACCTAGTTGTATTTTCCTTATTGTAGTGACGTAGTTGTAATTCAGCAGTTATAGTGACGTTGTAGTACTTACCTAACAGTATCTAAGGAGCCAGTGAGGTTTAGCTCTTGATGCCCCGCCTACCTGGCTTGTTACACCTGTTGCTTTTCAATTAAATTATTCTGACGTTCAAATTCTGTGACGTATCTGGGCCTTAAATGTTGTAGATGGAGGTGAGTTCCACAACTTCTTCTTTTTTGAGCATTCCAGTTGTATTCTCTTATAAGGTACGAGTTCTTCATTGGTGGGAAGTGTAAATCACCAGTACCGCTATATCTTCACGACCTGACCTAACCTGACCTAACCTGACCTGACGCATCGTGTCAGGTCAGGAGATCTTCGTGAGAAGATTGCATTTCGTATGACACTTGTCAGTTTCGTTTCCTTTATTTCGATTATCTGTAGCTGTTTCCTGTAATTCTGCCGCTTTATTTGCAATTCCATCTGCATTTGTGTGAATTATTTATGCACCTGATGACACTGGGGCGACGTGTATTTTGCCCCCTACCCCCCGAGGGGTATCTGTTATTGTACTCACCTAGTTGTGTTTGCGAGGGTTGAGCTCTGGCTCTTTGGTCCCGCCTTTCAACTGTCAATCAACTGGTGTATAGATTCCTGTACTTAAATCTATTAATAAAAAAACTTGACCTTGAAAAGAAGTATAGGTTAGGAGTCGTCTCCATTGTGTTTACATTGTCGTGTCTGATAGGGGAAGGGGGGGGGGGTGTAGGGAACTATAGTCCCTCTTGTCTGCTTGTTTATGTGTTAGATTCGATAGGCTGGTCAGCCCAATTACCTCCCTCTCTACTACTTTGTGTATAGTACTCATGTCATTGTAGTGACCTACTTGTAATGACCTAGTTGTGGTGACGTAGTTTTAGTGACCGAATTGTAGTGACTGAGTTGTAGTTCAAGTTCAAGTAAGTTTATTGAGACAAGGAAAAATAAAATTCATCTCAAAGGGATAGAGTAGCTTAGGCTAGTTGTAGTGTTGTAGTTTTATTTACCCTCGCTCTATCATTCTCCCGCCTGTCACACCTTACTGCATCTGTCTGTCTCTCACGCTCCCAAGTTCTCACAGTGTCTCTCACTGTCTCTAGCTTAGTGTCTGTTATTCTATCTCACCATCGTTATCAGCCTCATTTTATCTCTCACTGGGGCTCAGAGGGAACCCTAAACCTCCCAGTGACGCCAGGGAGAAAAACATCGTCTCCTAGTGTTGCTCAGGATGATGAGGGGCAGGTCCCTGTGGGAGTCATGTGCGAGTTTCAGCCCAGAAAACCTGCTTTTCCAGCCCCGACACTAAGGCTCAGACGGCTTCCTTTGGCGAGTGGGAGCACCACCCTTACCGCCTGCGATCTTGTGGCACTTCCTTACCCTCTCCATGCTGATAAGTTTACGAGTCTGAGATAATCTCGTCTCTGAGCATTAGGTAAATTAATGTTTTTTGTGTGTGTGTTTGTGTGTTTGTGCCTCTAACAGTCGACATGAAAAACAGCTTACGCTGTGATGATGGCTGGGAGGAGTTTAGCTGTGATGGGATTGCTATTGAGGGCAGGAAAGCTTAACTCGTAGAGGAGCCATTAGGCCTAGTGAGGGGGGGAGGGGCAGGTTTTAATTCCACGCTAGTTAACTTCTGCTGGAGGTGGAATTGGTTGTTAGGGAAGCTGTAATGAGACCAACGCTGCCTCGCTTTACAAGCGCGCTCGTGGTGAAAATAATCTTTCAGGCTTCACCTTACTTCTGGTGTGGTGGAGGAGTCTTCAACACTACTCTTGGAATCTCCCTCTTCCCCTCCCCCCTCCCCATCCCCTCACTCTCCGTTTCTGGAAGGGTTGTGAGGAAATCTCTCCTTTCTGCAGTAATGGTAGAGAAGTCTCCACTGCTTCCAGCAATGGTGGAGAAGGTCACCATTTCTCCAGCAATGGTGAGGAATTCTCCAAATGTCTCGTGTTAACTCTACAGACCTTCTCTCTCTCCCTCTAGCTTCTCCACCAATGATGGAGACTCCCCTAACAGAGCTCTGGCAGGTCCCTCTTAACTATAACCTGTAACTTGCACCTTCAGTGAATCTTAAACCAATTTTAACATTCTTGGAAATTAATAAACTTTCCAGATCTTAATTAAAAAGCGATAAATAGTAAGAGGCACGGAAGATTGAAGAAGGTAGGAAGGGAGAGAATATGGGAAGGGAGTGAGGGAGAGGAAAGGGAGACGGAGGGAGGGAAGAACAGGGGAAAGGAGAGAGGGAATGAGAGGAAGGAACGGAGTGAAGGAGGGAAGGAGAGAGAGAGAGAGAGAGAGAGAGAGAGAGAGAGAGAGAGAGAGAGAGAGAGAGAGAGAGAGAGAGAGAGAGAGAGAGAGAGAGAGATAGAGAGAGAGAGAGAGGGTAGGTGAGGGAGTGAGGGGAGGTGAGAGAGGGAGTGAGGGCTGAGGGGACACAGAGATAAACATGTTGTGTTGCAGTAGGCGGCATAAAATGACTTCTTTTCAAGTTCGTATATTTTGTTAAACCTTTGAAGTATTTGTGTGTATAATCGCTTTAATGCGGAGCTGCTTGGCAAGCTCCAGCTCTTGGGCACTGTCTCTTACCTCTTGCAATTACACCAGATCCAAACTTGAGCAATGATCTTGCAACATATCTAGGTTTCACGTTTCAACCCAATATCCTCTTATCCGACTAGAACTCATGATAAAAAATGATTTTTAAGACACTTCGTATAAAGCCTCTATAAGAATCTTGTATGTAGGGATCATGTCTACTGTTCCGTTTCTAGGTCCCTCACTTTTTTTTAAAGCACTCATGTCTCAAAGAATGAGGGATAAATTAAACCTCAAAATCCTTTCTAGTCTCCCTCTGTGAGTTTTTAGGTTTGTGTATGGGTATGTATGGATGTATGGGTATGTGTTTGTGTTTAAGTATAGGTATGTGTTTGTATATGGTTATGTGCTTGTGAATAGGTGTGTGTTTGTGTTTTTGTGTGGGGTGTGTGCTCGTGTATGAGTGTGTGTTTGTGTATGTGTCAGTGACTGTGTATTGGTATGTGTTTCTGCATGCGAATGGTTGTGTGCCTGTGTATGGGTGTGTATTTGTTCAAGGCTGTGTATTCACCTAGTTGTTCTTGCAGGGGTTGAGCTCTGCTCTTTCGGCCCGCCTCTCAACTGTCAGTCAATAAACTGTTACTACTATTTTTTTCACACACATACACACACACAGGAAGCAGCCCGTAACAGCTATCTAACTCCCAGGTACCTATTTACTGCTAGATAACAGGGGCATCAGGGTGAAAGAAACTCTTCCCATTTTGTTTCTGCCATCACCGGGAATTGAACCCGGACCCCTAGGATTACGAGTCCAGAGCGCTGTCCACTCACCTACCAGGGCTTATGGGCTTAAGGATATTAGTTTGTGTATGAGAGTGTTTGTGATGGGGTAAGTGTTTGTGTGTGGGGGGGGGGGCTCTGTAAGGGTGTGAGTTTGTGTGATCATATGATTGTACTCACATACACAGGCTGGCGAGGAGTTAACTCTAGCTCTTGGGCTCTTATTCTTAAGTCGACTGAAATTTTGAGAACACGAAAACATTCCAACTTTTTGTGGGTCGCACCTACCACAAGCTTTACCCACCATGATAAAAAGTCTGGTAAAGTCTCATTTGTATGGAAATCCCCGGGAGGGCCAGGAAGGAGAGGGGGAAACTTTAATAGTCAGTTTAGGATGCAAATCCTTAAAGTCTAAACTTCGTATAAAACCATGAAAAGTCTGATTCAAGCTTGAGAGATTGAAAATTTTATTTCCTAAGGCATGGAAAACTTCTGTTTTTAAGATTCTATAAGCACATTTTCCTATTACATTTTTTAATACATTGGGTTTTCGAAATAATTTTTGTGGGAATTTTGATATGATATTATTTGTATTTAGCTCATTGTGATTTGATATAATGTATTATATGTATTATATGTATATCAGGCGATGGCAAGACTGTACCCACCTAGTTGTGCTTGCGGGGGTTGAGCTCTAGCTCTTAAGCCCCGCCACTCAAGACACTTTTTTTTAACTCTTTCTGTTCATATTGACATATAACGTTGTGCATCGAATTGGCACACACACATACACATCCCCAGGAAGCAGCCCGTGGCAGCTGTCTAACTCCCAGGTACCTATTTACTGCTAGGTGAACAGGGGCATCAGGGTGGAAGAAACTCTGAGCATTTGTTTCCGCCTCCGCCGGGGATCGAACCCGGGTCCTTAGGACTAGGACCCCCAAGCGCTGTATACGCGTGTGCGTGCGGACTTCGGGTTGCAATGTGCTTGCGTGGATTTCTTGCGTAGGTGTTTATGATTTAGCATGGATGTAATATTTAAGCTGGCTGTGTTTTACGAGTCGCTCTAAAAGGAGCACTTTTCTCGATTGCGTTTTCACAGTGAGAAAACATCTATGTGTGTGTGTGTGTGTGTGTGTGTGTGTGTGTGTGTGTGTGTGTGTGTGTGTGTGTGTGTGTGTGTGTGTGTGTGTGTGTGTGTGTGTGTAAACAGTTCCTAGGGAAGGTTAGTTGTCTAGACATTTCAATATTCATAACAAGTTTCCGATAAACGACTCTGTAGAAACAATCTTGTATACCTCTGTTTATCTCTCTGTTTCTCTCTGTCTCTATCTCTTCCTCTCACACTATTTATCTGTCTCTCACCCTTCTCCTCCTTCCAGTCAAGAGTCTCATACATACATATATATATATATATATATATATATATATATATATATATATATATATATATATATATATATATATATATATATATATATATATATACAACTCAGAACTTTCCACCTGGAACCGCTCACCATAAATATCGGAGAACGGCCAAAAAGCCAGTCAAAACTAACCCATTGTTTACGTTCGCGGCTAACACAGCGACGTCATATCGGATCATTGATCGTCAATCATAGAAAGTAATGTCAGGTCTGCAACGGCGAATACCAATTTGCAAATGAATTCGTGGGCAACATTAACTCGATGCCTCTACATACATGTTATTTGTAGATTATTTTAGCAATTGGGGTTTTTTTTTGCGATGTCGTAGCGTTATTGCAAGAGTTGATTTGTTATTCGGTTGCTAAATATAGTTCAACTCAAGAAACAATGTTTCATGAGACAGGAAGCCGGCGGCTGTGACCCAGTCTGTCTACCAGGTGGATAGGGGTAAGCAGTGAAGGACAGAGATAGACGGAGGGAGACAGATGTAGAGATAGACAGGCGTATATAGAGATAGACAAGAAGTAGGCAGAGACAGATAGAGGGGGAACAAAGGTATACACGACATGTAATACACGATATCGTGAATAAACAGTTCACCGGCCGGGATATCGATGGCTATAGTGACCTCGTTGTATGATAGCATCCCTCCTGCCACCCCACACCCCCCATCCCCCTAAAACTCCATCTCGGGAAAGAAAACGGAGGCCGGGTGTGGGCAATAATGCAGGGTGGATTAAAATGTTCTTGCCTCGTTGCTCTTGTAACGAGGCAAGTGCCTCCATCTTCACATAACCTTCACTGGTGATCAAGCAGAATCATGCCACCGACAGCAAAACACCCACATTAACTAAATGTCGGAAACTAAATCACCAGAACCCTTTTGTCTTTATCGCACCCAAAAATCCCCACGCCAAAATGCCACGAGCTTTTTAAAGTGATTCGGGTTCCAAGCCCATCGACACAACGAACTCAAGAGAAGCCAGCTGTCATGTCCAGCGTCTTCGGTGTGGCGAGGCCCGATGGAAGCTATGCCCACACCTGAGGTGTTTGGTGTAACCAATACAACGTTGCTCTAGTGGTCTAGTTCTGTGTACTTCAATGCCCTTTATGTGGTAGTGCCATATTGACATAGATGTAGTGCCATATTGACATACTGACATACACACAGAGGGGTGTATGCCGCTTCTCTGTGTATATAGACTGAGAGTTGACTGTAGTTCTGGACTAAAGAATTCTCACCCGTTAGCCCTAATAACCCCCCCCCCTGAGGGTGATTACCCTTAAACGCCGTACCAGATCAATAAGCCTTAAGCCCAACACCAAACCAAGAGGCCTTAAGTCCAACACCAAACCAATAAGCCTTAAGTCCAACACCAAACCAATAAGCCTTAAACCCAACACGAAACTAATCTAGCATCGCCTTGCATTTCACCTAACTTAAAGCCTTATCATATTTCATTAAAATTACAAGAACAGATTAATCCATGAATTCGTGTAGCCGTATTTTGGCGAACGTGTAAGCTTTATAACTGCTCATTATTGCTAATTTACCGCCACATATATGGCTCATTTTATTGCTTCAAATTGCAAGGATTTCTTGACCATAAAATAATATTTGTCGAGTCGCCAACTTCCACAAGATGAGTGTAGCCAGTCTTTAGTAATTAATTTTATTAGTATTTTCTTTCTCGCAAAATTATAGATATTAATATACTTCATGTCGGGACTAACAAACTAATGACGTTAAATATTTAAACTTGTTATCAATTAAAAAACGAGTATATTAAGAGATAAACAGATATATCCGGATATATGATATAATATTCTGCATAACAGAAACCAACAAATTAAAACTATATATATATATATATATATATATATATATATATATATATATATATATATATATATATATATATATATATATATATGTGTATATCACGAAAATAAACACGTGATTAAGAATGTGACAATGTCAGACCACGGAGGAAAAATGAAACAGGAAATTTCCTTAAGTACTTTCGTATATTAAATACATCTTCAGAAGGTCATTTTACAGATCGAGTGATGGGTATAAATAGGCAGGAAGGAGTGGTGAAGTAAGGTGAGGTACAATACTTGGACAACGCAGACGGCCCATTGGCCCATCAGATGCACCCAATTGGCACATCCGATGTAGCCCAATGGCCCATCTGATACAGCAGACATACAAGCATAATATATAGGTAATTATAACATAAAGAAGTAAATATATACAATAAATTAGTGAGACAAATGTTTTTCAATGATTCTACTTAAATCGCCCTTTAGCTGATCTATTAGAAATGAATCTAAGTTATATAGACCACTGCTAATATTCAAATTACTTTCTTTGGTGATCTGTATCAAAGCAGATTCAATTATGTTTCTGTTATAGGTGCTTTTACAATTTGTTTGTAAATTCCCAATCAAATTGATTGGGAGAGTGCTTCTTCAATAACAAATTGTAAAAGCACCTATAACAGAAACATAATTGAATCTGCTTTGATACAGATCACCAAAGAAAGTAATTTGAATATTAGCAGTGGTCTATATAACTTAGATCCATTTCTAATAGATCAGCTAAAGGGCGATTTAAGTAGAATCATTGAAAAACATTTGTCTCACTAATTTATTGTATATATTTACTTCTTTATGTTATAATTACCTATATATTATGCTTGTATGTCTGCTGTATCAGATGGGCCATTGGGCTACATCGGATGTGCCAATTGGGTGCATCTGATGGGCCAATGGGCCGTCTGCGTTGTCCAAGTATTGTACCTCACCTTACTTCACCACTCCTTCCTGCCTATTTATACCCATCACTCGATCTATAAAATGACCTTCTGAAGATGTATTTAATATACGAAAGTACTTAAGGAAATTTCCTGTTTCATTTTTCCTCCGTGGTCTGACATTGTCATATATATATATATATATATATATATATATATATATATATATATATATATATATATATATATATATATATATATATATATATATATATATATATACTAGGAGGCTCAACAATAATCCGAAACACAATTAATTTGCAACAGTAACCGCTAAAGGAACATGCAAAAAACATTTCCTCCACATTTAAATCCTCAGGTTAACCCTTCGATTAATCCCCCAGGTTAATCGCCCTACATTAATCCCCTAGATTAATCTCCTGTTGGGGGGGACAGAATGTTGACATTATCCCCGCCTGACTTATACTGACAGACATATCAGACACTCTGACAGGGAAAACTGGGGTAGAAATATTTTATACCCTGTAATATATGCACTCGTGTCAGGGTTAATTCTATGGCTGGGCTCAATACTGAAATATGAATCCTTGTTGGGTGACGGTAGCTACAGAAATAACAGCAACATACATACATACATTCATACATACATACATACATACATACATACATACATACATACATACATACATACATACATACATACGTGTATGTATACACATACAAGGTTATGAGGCTAGGACTTGGAGCAAGAAGACCTCATATACAGTACAGGATGAAGGGAAGATAACTTCCAGCTACTGAAAAAGAGAAAGCCTTAAGAGTGGACATAACTGGTTATCTACCACCAGAGGCACACATCACCAGGATAACACCAGAGGCACACATCACCAGGATAACACCAGAGGCACACATCACCAGGATAACACCAGAGGCACACATCACCAAGATAACGAGGATAACACCAGAGGCACACATCACCAAGATAACGAGGATAACACCAGAGGCACACATCACCAAGATAACGAGGATAACACCAGAGGCACACATCACCAAGATAACACCAGAGGCACACATCACCAGGATAACACCAGAGGCACACATCACCAGGATAACACCAGAGGCACACATCACCAGGATAACACCAGAGGCACACATCACCAGGATAACACCAGAGGCACACATCACCAAGATAACGAGGATAACACCAGAGACACACATCACCACGATAACCTTGATACCACCTTGGCTTTCGGGAGAGAGTTGCTTGTTCGGGCTGTTTAAAACAAGGGAAAGTACTTTTGCTTCTTGATTGTAGTACTTTCCTTTATTCAATACTTTCCCTTGTTTCATACAGTACTTCCCCTTATTTAATACAGTAGTTTCACGATTTGTTTACAGGACATTCCTTTGTTTATTACAGTACTTTCCCCTTGTTTATATCAGTCCATTCCCTTGTTT